>NW_007728686.1:183159-186829 GCF_000696425.1 Galeopterus variegatus | reverse complement strand
TTCAAAACCATGCAGACCTTTTTCTATAACGGGAAACTGGGAATGTCTTCAGATAATAATCAACAGGATCCTTTCCTGGTCTATTATTTTAAATATAAACTGTGGGGGGTTTTTAATAAAGCATTCTTGATTACATTAAGTTTCAGTTGCCACTTTTCTGCCCCTTTGAAGAGATTCACATGATCCTCCTATAATCTGGCCACGTTGATTTTTCTCTTAAAACGTGACCCAACTGATTTGACTTTACCTCATTCGTTTCTTAACTTATCAAGTTAGCAAGATTTCATGAGCAATCTACTGTGTCCTCTCTGTTTTTCTGCCATCCCTCTGGTGTGCTAGTGGTACACATAGGTAAATGACCTATGAACAGAAAGGAAGAGGAGGAGGAAAGGCCATGGATAATCCTCAGAATCAGGTACTCCACTTCTCTTTACAAAACCATTAGAATCATAAACCTTCTGATGGCTGATTCCAAGCTGGATTACAACCAATACATTCAAAATCAAACAGAGGTCGAGTCAGAGGAGGAAATAAAAAGAAAGAAATTTGCTTATTGAAAACCTTGAATATCTATTTATTGAAGGTCTGAAGTCTTAATACCATTCTAAAATGAGGAAACTGAAATTTATTGAAGTTATATGAAGTGTTCATAGTCATGTTAGTCCGCAGCAGATCTGGATTTCAAATCCGAATTTTTTATCTTCAGTTCCAAGTCTCCCTTCTTTGCATCAAGTAATCATCATTTTTTTTTTTTTGTCTTTAAATGGGACTTTGAAGTGCATCTTTGGGAATTAATGGTTGGAAAGATTTGAATTAATAGTTAAGATTTGAAAAGGGGCAAAATAAAATTTTATTCTGTAGTATCCTAAGCCAAACTGGCACTTTAATTTTAAAATATTGCCAAATATTATTAGTTTTGGAGAAATGTGGAAACATTATTTAATGTATTTTTAATGGAAATGAGAATGATTTTGAAGGAGCTGGTAATATGTTAGAAATACTTAGCACAAAACCTCATTTGACACAGTGGTTAGTTTTGCTGCTCTGATAGCATTCCCATGAAATGAGCTTGATACAAGTTTATTTTGAAATGAAGTGTGTTTCATTTTTTCTTTCATTAATTGGAGAATTCTAGCTTTAGAGGGACCTACCTAAATCATAAGAATGCATATTTCCTTGAGGAAAGAAGGAGGCAGGATCCAATCATTCAAGGCCATGTTTGCTACTTTGGACTTGATCCTAAGGTCAATGAAAAATCACTGATGGTATTCTAAGTAAGCCAATATCATTATTTAATTTGTATTTTAAGATCTGATTGCAATGGATTATGAAATCAGAACATGGTCTTCAGGTGCAGAAGTAGAGGGGTAACCAGTTAGGATGCTATTGCAGTAGTCTAAATAAAAGAGAAAGATGACTTGGACCAGGGTCAAGTAGATTCAGTGGAGATAAAAAAAAAAGTGGATGTATTTAAGATATTTGAGGGGAAAAATAAGATATATGTTGCAAAAAAAAAAAGGATTCTAGCCAGCCCCAGCATACAATAGACTTTAATAACTAAACTATTTATGATTTATCAGGAATATTCTAGAAGCGTAAGGAACTGGTATATATGATATCTGAGGATAATTCCAATTCTAAGAATTGTAATGTTTCTAGTCTTCCTATCACCTGCCAGTTTGCCTTCTTTTCTCTGGCCCTTTTCTAGTTTCATTAGTCTTTTTGAAGTTGGAGCAAACAGAACTAGACTAAGTATTTTAGAGGCAATGACTTCACAACTTTCTCCATGAATGGGATAATGACTTCTATTATGTTTTCTTTATTGCTGATGATTTTCAAAACCATGCAGACCTTTTTCTATAACGGGAAACTGGGAATGTCTTCAGATAATAATCCACAGGATCCTTTCCTGGTCTATTATTTTAAATATAAACTGTGGGGTTTTTTAAATAAAGCATTCTTGATTACATTAAGTTTCAGTTGCCACTTTTCTGCCCCTTTGAAGAGATTCACATGATCCTCCTATAATCTGGCCACATTGATTTTTCTCTTAAAACGTGACCCAACTGATTTGACTTTACCTCATTCATTTCTTAACTTATCAAGTTAGCAAGAAGGGAAAAATATGTTTCAGAGAAGTTAAGAAACTGGTCCAGGGTCAGGTAGTATAGTAGCAGAGCTGAGAGAAAAGGAGATACCTCTAACTTCTCTATGGCATCCAGCTTCCTCTTCACAATTAACTTAAGATGTCCAATTTTCTTTCTAATGAATACATATTGTGCTATTACTGAATGAAGTTAGAGGCCATGGGGTCAAAAGTAACCCATGATTTGAGAAGTGATTCTCAAAATCTATGATGTGTTAAAATGATTATGTTGATTAAAATGATTGGAGACGCGAAGGAAGATGCAGCAGATGAGATGCAGGTGAAGAGCGGGGAGCTACTGCTCTCTCAGGCAAATAGCACCGACCCAGCCGCTGTTACAGCTTTTATTACATTTNACCAAGTGAACACGTCCTTGGGTGCTGTCCACAGAAGTCCATTAACCATTTCCTTCATCTCTTCCTTTTTGTTTTTGCCATTTGCAGTTTAACATTTTAGCAAAGACTCAGCTACATATTGTAAGAAACCAGCAGCAGGGGAGTCCTGCCATGGTCGATTAAGTTTTACTGGTAACCAAATGCCAATGCTTGCCTTCAAGATATATAAACTATTTTTAGAAAAATTAATGTTCATGGTATGATTTAAACAAGTATATAATGAGCAATTACCTTAACATTTTATCTCACCAGTGGTTTGATTCCAATCAATTTGTCCAATCATCATTAAATAAGGTAATCATACACAACTGTGAACATACATGAAACTGTTTACAGTGAAGTTTAAGGAATAGTTTGATGAGGAATTAGTCATACCTCCAATCCATGTATGTAAAGGATATAAAGATGCAGGAAGTTTCCACAAATCTTTTTGTAAGGGATAATATGGTAAATGAGGAAATGGAGGTGCAAATCCTCCACCTCCACCGTGCCATACAATAGACTCTTTTCCTGTAGTACTTATAGTATGATTATGTTTATTGCACTTTAGATCTGAAGTGCGGCCTTTGGTCTGAGCGGAGCCAATAGGACTCCAATCAATGACATTTCCATAGGAAGTATTAACCAGTACTCGGGCCATTTCTCCCCTACAAGTAGTCCAGGGAGCCCACTGGGGCAAGTGATTCAGAATAGGTATTTGACAGAGAGGAAAAAGGGGTACAGAAGCATTTGGATCAAATAAAGAATTGTGGAAACTATAGGCACTTAACAAAAACAGTCGTCGTAACTGTTCCTTACTTGAAGTATTTCTTGTAACAGTTAACCATGCCTGGGGTGCAACTTTAAGACAATGATCACCATGTCCAATACAAATAGGAGGTCCCCCCGATCCCACTGTGTAATTTGTAACATTAGTCCCTTCCTCTTCAGGCTTTAAAGGTCCTCGCTGGGAATATGGTCCAGGCATCCATCTAGAGTCATTAGCATACACTAACAATGGGGCATCATACCAAGAAATGGCCTGATTCATGGGAGGATGTGGAATATAGGCCCAGTAAGTATGATTATCAGCAGTGACAAAACCAACCTGTGTGGACACGAAAGACATCATGGCTCAAAACGTTGCAGA
>NW_007728686.1:177954-182305 GCF_000696425.1 Galeopterus variegatus | reverse complement strand
TTTTTTTTTCTTTTGAGCCATTTTTCAGCTTAATCTTCTTATCCGGTATCCAAAAGGATTCAGTATCTGTGGAGATATAAGCATAACCTCTGCCCCAATGGTTAACTACTGCCGGAAGCCAAAGGGATTTTAGTGTATCATAATAATATATAGGTTGTTGTAGTGGTTCACTAGATACATGTGCCCATTGTCTTTCAGCTGGTGTTAAATTTTCTGCATTTCTATTCAAAAAATGAGTAAATAGAGCTTGGGCTATTTGCCGTCTTGGGGATTCCATATAACCTCCCCCTTTTTGTTTTTGTAATAAAGATTTAAGTGTTTTATTATGCCATTCAACAACGGCTTGACCTGTGTTCTTATAAGGGATACCAGTAAAATGTTTAATATTATAAGCCTGGAAAAATAACTGGCATTTCTTAGATAAACATGAAGGGGCATTATCCATTTTTAACTATATAGGAATTCCCATGACAGCAAAGGCCTCCAAGAGATGAGAAATAACTGCATCAGCACGCTCAGATGCCAATGGTGTTGCCCACATAAAACCTAAAAAAAATCCACAGAAACATGAACATGTTTCAATTTACCAAATTCAGGAACAATAGTAACATCTATTTGCCATAACTGTAAAGGAGCATTTCCATGGTCATTGGCCCCAGCCAATAAAGGAACTGCATCTAATTTTTGACATATGGGGCATTGTACTATCGCACGGGCTTGAGTCTATGAAATATGATAATCATGATGCAAAGGGCGAGCATTACAATGAAAATGGGAATGAGCTTCAGTGGCCTGTAAAGCAGAACCTACAAGAGTATCGATTAATGCATTACCTTTACTCAACGGTCCAGGCAAATTGGTATGAATGCGAATGTGTGTAACAAAAAGAGGTGAGGAATGGGAGCGAATAACTTGCTGCAGTAAATGAAATAAAGCATGTAATTCATTCGAATCAGAAGGAACATTAACAGTTTCTATAGTTTGTACCATTTGGACAGCATATTGGGAATCTGAAAGAATATTCAAAGGAATATCTCCTACATCAATTAAAAGTAAATATATAGCATATAATTTAGCTTTCTGAACCAAAGTATAAGGACTTTGGAGGACTTTATGGTTTACTGTGTCTGTATATCCTGCCAGGCCAAAATTGTTAGCATCTGTGAAATAAGTTTTTGTTTTAGTTATAAGAGAAAATGTAACACAATGAGGAAGGATCCAAGATGTTCTCTGCAGAAATTGAAGCATCTTATGAGAAGGATAATGAGATGTAAAACTTCTTAAAAATTCACTAACAGCCGATTGTCACTGTACATTTAAAGCATACAAGGATTGTATCTCTTTGTGAGACAAAGGCAATACAATAATACAAAGATCTTGACCAGTTAACTGGCAGAAACGGAGCCGTCTTTTAGTAATTAAAACAGAAATTTTATCTATATACGTTTTCAATGATTTAGTAGTTTTATGCGGAAGAAAAAGCCATTCAATATTATCTTGTTGTAGTAACACACCGGTGGGTGAATGAGGTGTATGAAAAATCACAAGTTGTAAATTTGTATAGTCAGTAATTCTTTGCAATTGAGCTTGTTGGATAATATTTTTTAATTGTTGTAACTTAGATTTGGCTTCTTTGGATAACACTCAAGGGCTATTTAAAGTTGAATCACCCTTTAGTGTTGAAAATAAATGATGCAATGCATACGTTGGGATATTTAATGAAGGGCAAAGCCAATTTATATCTCCCAATAACTTTTGATAATCATTTAAAGTCCGCAATGAATCTCTTCGAATTTGTACCTTTTGGGGAATAATGATTTGTTCAGTAATCTTTTGTCCTAAATAAAAAAAAGGAAGCTGTGATTGAATCTTATCCTCTGCAATTAAAAGACCAAAATCCTGAAGTGTGGCACGAATAATCTGTAACAATTCTGGGCAAGAAAAAGTTGGAGGCACAGCAATTAAAATATCATCTAAATAACGAATAAGTTTCAAATCCAGAAATTGAACCTGTAAAATCTCCGAGCTTGCTCATTACTAATTGTTCTTTAGACAGCAACATGAAGCTGAGCCAAAAAATCAGTATAGGGTTCATTAGGACCTTGTATTATCTTAACAAAAGTTTGGGGGGATTGTCCTGAATCTTGAATCCGCTGCCAAGCTGTAAGTCAAATTGCCTTTAATTGGGCAAGGGCAGCAGGGTTCATTTGACATTGCTGTTTAAGATCAGCCCAGGCACCAGTACCTATAAGTTGTTCCACATCAGGCCCTCCATTACGCTGATAAGCGTTTAGGCGAGACACCCTTTCTGTTTAATCTTGCCACCATGATTTAAACTGTATATATTGAGGAGATTCTAAAGTTGTATGAGCAATCATTTCCCAGTCTTTTGGGATAAGTAAATTGTCCTCAGCAAAAGACATTAAAAGTCCAGTAACATAAGGGGAGGTAATACCATAAATACTAACATCCTGCTTAAGCATCTTTAAATATTGAAAACTGAGAGGGTCATATTGCACTTGAAAAAATCCATTAGGAAATTCTTCATTAGGAGGCATTTCCTGTCTTAAAATGGGAAAATTAAAAAATCCAGTACGAGGCATGTCAGGAAGAGTCTTTTGGGGAGCCCCTGAATCAGCATCTAACATAATCTTTGTCACTTGAGGCAAATTTGGAAATTTAAAAATATGATGTGGAATGCCAGGGGCAGAAGCAGATGGAGGGATTGATTTCTGCTCTACAACAGGGAAAGCTTGTGCATCCTGTAAGCAAGCCTCCAGTTTTTGAATAAGATCGTCCAAAACATCCAATTTTGGATCGTCAGGGGTCTTAGGTAATGGTGGGTGTAATTTAGATTGAATAAGACATTTCTTCTCTAATTCAGGTTTTGGGATCTCAGTCTTATCATCAGAAAAATCAGAATGATCATCTGACTCTGAATTGGGCATGGGAGGGGCAGAAGGCTCAGGAGGAGTACCATATATATGTGGAGAAAAAAATTTCTTTTGTGGCTTTACTGAATCAGATTGAGAATGCTGACTGCTATCATTTGAATCAGATTGAAAAGGTTGCAAGGCTAAAACCACCATGTTAAAAGCTGCCCATTCCTCTGCTGATATAACTTCTCCAGTCTGATGAGCTCTCCATAAAGCTCTACCGACCTGTCTCCAAATTTTTTTTTCCTTTTTGTCTTTTTTCATGACTGGTAATGGGATTGCAACCCTCGGTGTCACACCCGCACTGCACTCAGCCAGTGAGCAAACCGGTCTCTATATGGGATCCGAACCCTCGGCGGGAGCGCCGCCATGCTCCCAAGCGCTGCACTCAACCGAGTGCACCACCAGGCTGGCCCTCTCCAAATTTTTAAATCAAATTGGTTCTTATTGTCTGGAGTAAGCCAATAGCAATGTCTCTGTATCTTTTTTAATAATGAAAGTAAAACCTTCTCTTTAATTTTTAATCCTGAAGCAGTCAACAGTGATTTCAGTACTGCCATATAATCACTTAACACTGATCATTAACACTTAACACTTAACACTTAATCACTTAACACTTAAACACTTAACACTGACAGGGAATTCCCCATTATGCCCCGACTCTAAATTTCCCGAAGAGATGGCGTAACTCTTCGCCGTCCGTTAAAACCTCCTCGGTCCCGTCCATTCCCACATCTTACCTTTCGTGCCCCACGTTGGGCGCCAGATGTTGATTAATATGATCGGAGACACGAAGGAAGACGCAGCAGACGAGATGCAGGTGAAGAGCGGGGGGCTACNTAGAGATTTATGATATTACATCTCCAGGTAAATTGAAGAGAAGTGAATTTAAAAAGGACAATCCTACCCAATCCACCATTCTCTGAAAACCAGTTGCGGGTAACTCCGAGATAAACTATACTACTTTATAGGTGAGAAGCCAATAGTTTTCTAATCAGAAACAAAAAACATTTATCTAAGAAAAAAAAGTCAGCAATTTCTAGGTACAGTTGAAGTATGTACAAAACCGTAAGAGTTTCTGGGTCTTTGGGGCAATTAGATATACTATTTTCCTGACAGTTTGGTATCTCGTTGTAAAAAGCAAAGCAAATTACTTGGGAAATAACAAATACTGTGTTAGATGTGGTCCTACAGGATTATTTTCTACAACTATGTAAGTCAAAGTATATGGGGAAATGAAAACTACAGAAAATTGTTCATATTGCAAAATCAAGAAGACAGAGTAATGGTAAGAGCTAAACCAAGATTAAATAATATATAAATAGTTATTAAAAGAAAAGCAGCAAAAATGGGGGGAAATCATGTGATTATAATAGAAAAGCAAAAAGGCAAAATTTCTATCCATGGGGAAAAAG
>NW_007728686.1:169894-177039 GCF_000696425.1 Galeopterus variegatus | reverse complement strand
TAAATTTACACTTAGTGACTATTAAAAAGTAAAATATTCCAGGAAAAGGAATCAGATCTAGAATTTATGTAGTGATCTAGGAAACAAGGTACTTATCATATATGCCATACTAAAAAGTAATAAAAAAGAGCACCCTTCTCCGTCTAATAAAGTTCTTCAGATTGCACAAGTTGGAATAGCAATAAAGTTATTTAAAAGAATCAAAATAAAAGATATGTTAAAATGGAACTTTGTGCTTCCAGTAGCATCAGTCTTTTTTAGATGTGAACATTTAGTGTGCTTACTGCGCGGTGGCAATTCACCTGTTAGCTTTCCGACTAAGGAAACATAAACTTGATCACTTAACCTATTTTAGAATTGATAGATGTAATTACTTTTTATTCCATCTGGTTTTTAAGGATTTACTCCCAAGGATTAATTTTAAAAATTCAATATAATTGAATTTAAAAATTCAGTATAATTCCGCACTTGTGCCTGGGACATTAAGATTGAGAATCCAAATAGGTTTAAAGATTGTTGTTCTATGATTTGAAGTAAATTTATTGTCTACAAGTATGTGTATCTCATGTTTTTGTTTGTCATGTGTTTATATTTGTGTGTTAGAAGGATCGTGATTTTATAGCCAAAAAAATGAAAGATACAAGTAAAACTTATTTCTTTGATTTATTCTAGTATTCAAAGGATACTTATTGAACACTTACTGTGTGCTAGAGATATGGTTAAATAATACTTGATCCTTAAGTGATATATGTTCTAGAAAATGAGAAAAGAATTATATACATTATTTTACCAAAACATAAGTCCTCTTATAAAAGATACTCTAAGAAAAAGAAGTAAAAATTGTTTTGGCACCTATAATAAGGACATATGTGTTGATAGAGAAACCTTGGCTTTGTTTGACTAAAAACATGTTACTCTTCTCTTAGGTAGGGATATTACCAAGTGTTAATCACAACTTTTGAGGAAATGGCAGCTTTAAGATTCTATATAGAAGGAGTCTAGGAGTGGCATTTTGTTTGGAACAGGGTGCTAAGGGACTTTCCTTCAAGCTGTGTCTGCATAAAAACTGCACTATTTGCATTTATTAGTACTGCACTGTCTTATTTTTATTTAAATGTTTCACATCAGTAAAAAATAGCAAAGATTTCTAATGATGTTTTTATGTGTAGGATATATAAAATAAAGAATACATTTACATTGCTTGATCAGATCAAAGAATGTAATGGACTAATGGAAATAAAGGTATTGCCGTGGGTTACGTGTTAGCACTACCACCCTTACAGAAGGTGGTGGCTGAATTTTAATTTGAGAATAAAGCTAGTGAAAAATCTTTGTTGTTCTGCTTTTTTTTTTTTTTTTTTTTTAAGACCTAGTTAACCAATGTACTAGATTTTGAAACTTAAGGGTTACAAACGTTGTATAACAGGGGTCAGCAAACGTTTTTGTGAAGGACCAGATAGTATATATTTTAGGCTCTCAGGCCATATGGTCTCTGTCACACTACTCGACTCTGCTGTTGTAGTACAAAGCAGCCATAGACAATACATAAATGAACGAGCCTGGCTCTGTTCCCAGTAAAACTTTATTTACAAAAATAGAAGGCTGGCAGGCTTTGGCCTGCAGGCTGTAGTTTTTCTTCTCCTCTTCTAAAAAGTTAGACTTTATTTGGGATGCACCAGATTTTATTAAATGAGTCTGCCATATGTGGTTAGTCTTTTTTCATTAACGAAAGAACACTAAACCAATCGTGATTTCTTCAAATATTACTTTCAAATAAGAAAAGATTCAAATTAGCAGACAGATTGTGTTGCTACCATTCATTGATTTTGTGTACTGAGTGCGAATATAATGAATTAATTTACATTTATATGTAGACCACATGTATATCCAATGTTCTCTACTGGAATTTATCATTTTTTTCCTTAACAAACACTTGAGAATCATACCAGGAAATATTTTCAGGAGCAATGAAATTTGCTCTTATGTGCTCATATTTACTGAAACATTTTTCTGAAAATTATACATGTTCTTTGAAGTCTCACTTTAAGGGTCAAAACATTTTTCTTTTCATTACTTTGAAAAAGTTCTCAGAAGATGTCAGTAGCTTGGGATATTTTGCATTTGCACTCTATCTTCTGTTTATGAAACCTCTTTTTTTAATCACTTTGTCTAAGCAACCTGATGGGGAGTACTATAGCATTTTTACCCACAAATATATTAAATCTCTTCTTTTGAATATAGGAAAATAAATTAAATGAAATCTGGATTTTATTTTAACCATAAATATAGTCAGCTTTGTAAACTTCTTATAAGTATATAACCTTTTAATTTTCAGTTACAGATGGAAAAATAGTAGCAACTGAGATACAGGGTTTTTATACTCAGTTGTTTTTTTTTTCTGATTAATGAGTTTTGGAAAAACTCTGTGAGAAAATCTGTGTTTCTCTGGTGTATTGATGATACCGTGAGAAATAATATCAATTTGCTGTCACTAAAATCATAAAAGACCTAGATGATACAAACTCTTCCAGAAAAGTTAGGGGTGGGGGTGAGACACAGATTATAAATAGATTATAAGGAAATGAGTCTATAGAAGATTTAAGAATATATGAGGGGTCTTTCAGAAGCTCATGGAAAGATTCATATTATCTTTCTTCTCCTCTTTTTCATGAACCTTTTAAGTACCCTCATAGACTGCAAAAGTTTTTACCCTGACTTTTAAGACCTCCTGTAATATATCCCTTACCTATCTTTACAGTTGTTATTTTTCACACTTCCCAACTTAATCCCTGTGATCCAGCCAAACCAGGCCACTCAGCAGTCATTAAACATAACCCACTTACTTATGCCTTCTTTTCAGGCTGTTTCTACCACCCCTAAAGACCTTCACTTTCCCACGCCCATTGTCTGCCAAGCATCAACTTTCCAGACCCATTTCAAATCAACTGCTCAGCCATGATGTCTTTTCTAATCTGCATGCCCAATTAGATTCAATTTCTTCCTTCTTTAAGCCCTTCAACACTTTATCTACATTATCATGGTCCTTAGCATATTCTGCTTTATATCAGTTACTTTTTTACTTGAATTATCCCTACAGAAAACTCTCCCACAGCAGTGAGCACACATGCCTTATATGTTGTACATTGACAATAAGCATACGTTGAACTGTGATAAATTAAGAAATGAAAGGTAATTTTTCTAATGTATTTGCTACAGGCTGTATCTTTAGAGGACTTTAGTATGCTTAAGCTGTGTCTGGAAATATAACAGATTCTTGTGAGGCAGTCAGAATAAGGAAGGACATTTCAATGGGAAAACAGCATGAGAACAAAACATGGAGGCATGAAATGATCTGGAATGTTTACAGAATTTTATTTATTGTAAGCAGTTCAGAACAACTGGAGGGAGATAAGGCAAAGTGGTCAGCTTGCCTATCTCATACTGCTTACCTGTATTGTCCTTCCTACCTTTCATGGCTCACAAATACCTACTCTTCTTCCACAAGTTAGATCAAGTATTACTTCTGTGCTTCACTTGAAGTATCCTCTGTACTTTATACATTCTTCTATGATCATTTGTTGCCCTTACTTATTTACCTATGTCTTTCCCCTATTCAACTTTAAGTCCTTTAAAGACCATGGTTTGTGAAGCAAAAACTAAATCATGAAATGTAACTTCTGCTTAAGAAATTAGTCACAGGCTGGCCGGTTAGCTCAGTTGGTTACAGCATGGTGTTATAACAATAAGTTCAAGGGTTTGAATCCCCATACCGGCCAGCCACCAAAAAAGAAAAAAAGAAAAAGAAATTAGCCATAGATAAAGGTAGATCCAAAAGCTTTTTCTGATCTGTAGTTTTCTTTAAAGTTGAAAATTGTGTCTCACACTCACTGGCTTCAAAGTTTGTACTCATGACCTCTCCTCTAAAATCCACTCAGAGCCCTCCTCTCAGCATTTCTGTAAATGGCACCATATCCTCCACTTAAAAAGTGTTTAAAGTTCAACATTTTCTTTGTATTTCTCTCTTCTATTGCACTTACTTTTAATAGCTAACTCTTGGAAATTGTAGATTTGTAATATATTTTTCATCCATTCTTTACAATCTTAATGCACTGACTTTTAGAGATTCTCACTATTTCACAAATATTTATTGGCTACCAATTATTTGTCAGACATACTGCTATATGCTATAGATAAAAGGCTGAAAAAATTGTTCTCGCCTTTCATACTTTAGTTGGGAGACAGGCAAAAAACAGTTATGATACAATAGTGTATGGCTTTTAGAAAAGAGCACTGCATTCTGCATGGGGGGTTCAAGGGAAAACTTTGAAGAGGAGTCAGCACTTGAGCAAGACCTTGAATAATGTGGAGGAGTTTCCCTAACAATGGAGCAAGGCCGTATGTAGCACTCTAGACAGCAGGAAGGGCATATACACAGCCTGAGAATCAAGAGGGAACCAGCATATGCTGAATTGCTACTAGTTTCCTACTACTGGTAAGGGGGGAGAGGAAAAAGAAAGAAACTGAACAGGTAGACAATGATGAAATAATAAAGAGCCTTATATATAAATGCATGCCATCCACAGTCATTCATATTTTATCCTGTATGAACTAAGGAGATGTCAAACTATAGTAATATTGTAAAAACAAACAATCATGTTAGCCTGTTAGAAATATCATGCTGGCTGCAAGATAGAGGATGAATTGGAGGTAAAAGGAGATCAATAACAAAGTTATCACAATAATATTAGGCAGAGATGATAGCCAAGTTTTTTAATTTGAGCAGTGGTAAAGGGGAATGTTATGAAAGATATTTAGGAGATAGAGTAAAAGCTCCATAAACTCAGGGACTATATCTTATATACAGTGCCTGGCACATAATATATATTCAACAAAAATTTATTCAAAGATTAATGATTTAGAAAGACTCTATCTTAATCCCTTTTGACATGCCCTACCCTCTCAGCTCTGTATATCCAAATCTTATCTATCCCTTAAAGGCCCAGATCAAACACTGTCTGCAAGAAATCTTCCCTACATCCCTGAGCTGAAAATAAACATTATTTCCCTTTAAATTCCATAAAATGTAGTCTTTTGTAGTATTTAACATTTTCTTTCTTTTGTATTAGGTATTAATTTTATATATCTCCAGACTCTCTTATTTGATTAAAAATGTCTTGGAGAAGAATTCCTGTTTGTATTCGTATTTATATCTCTCATTCTATCTAGCGCAAGAGTCTTTCACTTACTAGGTGTTCAATAAATATTTTGAATGAAAAAGCAAAGAGCGTATCTAACTATGATTTTGGAAAGAAAATATTCTAGAGTAGTATAACAAAGAATGTAAGAGTAAGGGCTATGAAACCAGACTTCCCTCAGTCTAGTACAAGTTACCAATATCTAATAATAACCCAAATAGAAATGAATATACCGAAAATATGAAAGATTGTCAGAAGTGTGTTAGGGATAGAATGTTAAGTAAAAGTTTCAGAAAACCTCATAAAGATTAAGTAATTGGCAATTCTTTGTATTTTTTAAATGTTGTATGTCTCATTCAAAAAGATCTTTTTTTTGACTCCGTGGTGTTGCTGCAGAGTGTGGGAATACAGAAAGACATCATTACATTGTTCTCCTTAAGGAACATAGATCTCAAAAAGTAACAAATTCACAACAGAAGAAACAAGATAAGAGTGAATGGTTTATGGTTAGTTACCAGAAAGTGTATGGTAAATGATCTATTTACTAAAGAGGATCAGAGTAGTGAGAGCTTAGAATCATTTAAAATATCAAGACGGCTTCTTGAAAAAGTTAAAAGTCGATTTAGCACTTAAAGTATGAGAAGAACAAATTGATAATTCTCATGAGGAGACTTGCTTCAGACTTCATGGAGTAACTGATATCATAACAGTACAAAAAGTGATGGAGGGGGAAGGAATAAACTATTTCAAAAACATCAGTTTAAAAAGAAACACAGTGGCCTGGGGGTAAAACATAATGGAATAATTTTTTATTGCATACTTTTTAAATGACATGCTATGAATGTCACAGCATCAGAAGTATCTCAGACAGCCTAGCATGTATGGCTGCCATGTTCCAAAAAACATCTGTGATGGAGAAAATTGTCAGGAGGGAAATTTGCATGTACTGCTGATAGAATGAAATCCTCTTAAAATTATTCTCTTTTTAAAAATATTAGAAAAAAATAAAAATAGTTATTATCCTGGATTAGAACTTTATATTGCCAGGTGTAGCAAAAAAAAAAAAAAAAAAGAACTTTGTATATTAGGGCTGGCCAGTTAGCTCAGTTGATTAGAGCATGGTGCTGATAACACCAAGGTCCATGGTTTGATCCCTGTACTGGCCAGCTGCCAAAAAATAAAAATAGAACTTTATATTTTAGGAAGTAGTATAATGTCTTTTTAATAAGGTGCATGTCAATTAAAGTTCAGTCAGTTACCTGATTTTTTAAAAGGAATTTATTTTTTAATTGATATATACTGATTGTACATATTTATGGGGTACAGAGTTATATTTCAATACATATATACAGTGTCTGGTGGTCAAATTAGGGTAGTTAGCATATTTATCATCTCAAAAACATCATTTCTTTGTGATGAGAACATTTTAGCCCCTCTCTACTAGCCATTTGAGAATATACAATAAATTATTGTTAATTATAGATGCCTAGCACTACTGTATATCACTAGAATTTATTTTTCCTATCTAGCTGTAATTTTTTGTCCATTAACTAACCCTTCTCTATCCTCTTCTCCTCTTTCCAGGCTCTAGTAACCACAATTTTACTCTCTCCCTCTAAAAATTCAACTTTTTTTTTTAACTCCCTCATGAGTGAGAACATGCAGTATTTATCTTTCTGTGCCTGACTTATTTCACTTAACGTAATATCTTCCAGTCTCATCCATGTTACTGTAAATAACAGAATTTCATTCATTTTCATGACTGAGTAATACCTCATTGTATATATGCCACATTTTCTTCATTCATTCATCTGTTGATGGATACCTAGATAACTACCATATGATCCAGTAATCCCACTACTGGGTATTTATCCAAAGGAAAGTAAATTAGCATATTGAAGAGATATCTGCACCCCCATGTTTATTGCAGCACTATTCACAATAGCCAAG
>NW_007728686.1:82263-169444 GCF_000696425.1 Galeopterus variegatus | reverse complement strand
ATAACTACCATATGATCCAGTAATCCCACTACTGGGTATTTATCCAAAGGAAAGTAAATTAGCATATTGAAGAGATATCTGCACCCCCATGTTTATTGCAGCACTATTCACAATAGCCAAGATATGGAATCAACCTAGTTACACTGATTTTTTAAAAAAAAATTTTGAGATAAAAGATTTTGCTCCCCATAGCAGAATCACCATTTCTTTAAGTATCAGTTTTTTTTTTTCACATTGATATTAATAGACATAGTGACAGAAGATACCCAGCATGAAAACCATGAAAAATAGTTTTAGATAAAATAGCATAGCACCCTTGGCAGTGTTGACATATAGCTTGATTGGAATTTTCACATTGTTAAGGACTCCAAAGCCTGTTGGTGCTCTGGCATGAGAGCTTCCTGCTGCTCTATAAGAAGTATCTAATGCATATTTGTACAGGCCACTTTGCTAACCTTCAAAAAGGTCAGCAGAATGAGGAACCTAAGAAGTCACATAGAGTTTTTGTGAAATTGCTCCAACTTCTCACTTAGTCAGTAAGGGCATCATTAAGCTTTAGTATTTTCAGTACAATATTATTATGTGTTATTATGTTCAAGGACCTGTTCTTTACACAGAGGGAGTTTCCTACCTGTAAGGTAGTAATGAGATTACTAATTTACTGAAAGAGTATTCTACAATGCAGCCAAAGCAAATCCCAAAACCTCTAAAAGCCAATACCAGAGAATTAGTGAGCAACTTTATATCCAATATGGAAGGATAGAAGAAAGCCAAGAAAGGAACAGTCACTTATGCCAAAACTGTATAAGACAGATACTCAAAAACAGCAGGAATAAGGGATACAAGAAGAGATAATAATGCCAGAAAGAAATGAGAAATGTGGCCCTGAATGATTTCATTGTGGCATACAATGTCTTCACCTTTCAGGAGAGCTTTTCAGGTTTTTCTGCGGTGTATCTTAAAGAAGCTGTCCTACACTAAAAATGTCATAGGTGTCAATCAAGTGGTATTGCAGAGAACAATAGTCCAAACAGATGACAGAGAACTTCAGGAAGGTTTGTCATTGCCTGAAGAGAGGGAAAAAAAGTCTCTTGTGGACATCTTTCTCCCTCTATAATCTCCACTTTTCCTTCCTTATTTTTTCATAACTTAAACCAACAAGTAAAGATCGTAACATGTCTATGTGTAAACAAGCTGTGGGAACTTCCACAATTTTAATATTTTAGTTAAGAAATAAGCACCCAATTTATATTATGCATTTATTCTACAAATATTTACTGAGCACCTACTATGTACCAAGTATGGGTCTAGGCAATGAGATTAGCATTGAGATGAAATGAATAGAACACAGCCCCTACTCTCAAAGAGCTCACACAAGTTTAGAAGACAAATTTGGGGGATTAAAGAAAACAGTAAATAATCTCTGAGAGGTCACAAAGTCTGCCTTCTGTAGATAATGTCAGTGAATAGTTTCATAGAGATATTGAAGATGCAGAGTGCTGTATAAACCCTCCTCACTACGAAATAAAAGTATTCCAAATTTTTGAAAATTTACCTCTTTCTTAATTATTCAACAGGTTTTAAATACTCTTTAAATACCTGAGTGCTTTTCTTTTCTCTGATGGTTAAAGTCATAGAATTTTAGATTTGGAGATTGTGAGAGGGATTATCTAGTCCATCCTCTTTGCTTTTTAGAATTAGGAAGATGAGACCCAAACTAGTTAAAGATCTTGCTTCAGAATTGAATATCTAAGCTGGAACTCAAGCCTTTGGACTAGTAATTCACCATATCATGCCGTTATTTCCCTTATTTTTAGGTAGAGAGATTTTAAGGGAGGCTGGGGGTGGGGAGGGAGAGGGTACAGCCCTTAACAGGAGGCATCAGGTGGTAGATTTTCTCACTCTAATTTTGTCTTTAGATAAATCCACAAAAATCACAGTACCTGTGAGGTCTGCATAAAAGAAATATAGAACTAACTTAACGTTTTATATGAAGGTGCTTCAAAAAGTTCATGGAAAAATGGAATTAAAAGATAATGTGAAACTTTCCGAGAACTTTTTGAAGACCCCTTATATGAAAAAAAAATGCATTGTAATTGTAAGCACATATTCTCTGTGAACGATCCTCCTGTTTATTATTGGAGTCTTAGGAAGAGATTACAGTTCAAATGTTTTGCAATGTAAGTGTCATAGCAGGAGAATTCCTCTTATTTCTCATTCAATAAAAAAACTTTTTTTAACTAATAACCTAAGTTCAACCTATATAGGTGGTAGCCCTGTGCTGATACTCACATTATCACCTTTGATTTTTAACCAAGAGACTCATTCAAAAGGGCAGAATGTGGGAGCAACATTGCCAGGCAAATTGATTGCAGGAAGTACAGCACAATTTGCCTTTCTATTCTCGAATTTCCCATAACACAAGTGTGAGTAAAAGCATCTGTTGAGGAGACATTCCAGGCATATTCTCTTGATCACTGCCAGACCTTCCTGAGGCAAAACTTCATTCTGAACTTTTATTTCATGACTACATGTTTGATCCAAGGGAATAAGAGTCAAATAGTTGTTTGGGAAATGTCAGAACCTATTTGGATATTGAGCAGACCATCTAGTTATATCTGTTAGGAAACCTTATGTATCCAAATTTCAAGAGCCTTAAGTGGAGGAACTATGCCCCAAAGTAGACTATTGTCCAATTAGAAACCTCTAAAATCATGAAGTGCTTGTCTATATTTTAAATTTTACTGGCAATATAAAACATGATACATTATTTAGTATTCCTGGCATGTATTATGCTGTCAAATATGTTGACTAAATGAATGAATTTATTTTATGGTACTTTTATACCTTTTAAAGTGTTAATACATGCAGGATATTTCATAAAATGGGTTTTTTCTTCAGTTAGTCACCAGTGTTTGTAGATAGTTTCTTTGATTTTTGGAAACCTTAAATTAATAAGACAAATTTGGCACACTCTTAGTTTCAAAGACTACATAGATAGCACGGATGAGTAATCATTATTTTTATTTACTTATACTACTACTTTATGCCAGAAAAAGAAATTAAGAGGGCTATGTATATTCTATGTTAAGTAACAGATATTATTTAGCATAATTTCTGTGCTACATCATTTTCTGATTTGGTTTATTTGAACTCCTTAGGAACTAGATACTGATACAAGTATAGTAAAATTGCCCCACGTAATATAAGCACACCTCACATAATGAAACAGAAGTAGACTTCAGGCAATTTTTGGTAAAGTCAGTCAAATATTCTAGAAAACAAATTATAATAAGCTGTCTTTTTGCAATCAAAATGTCTTCAGTCTTTAGTGAGGTCTCAAAACAATCATTCCTAGCCAATCATTGGGAAAAGATTAAATCATCACTTAGTACAAATGAAAAGGAATGAGTATATCAGAGAGTCTCTCTCAGGTTGGATTTGGGATGCATCCTAAATGCTATTATGCTTTGGATCTGGAAGCCAATCTCCAGAAGCCACATATATGCAATGAACAATATCCTTCCTTATAATGAGACAGGATAAAACATCCTCTTTTTTCTAAGGATGTAGTCCTTACCCAGGCATTGAAACTAGGTACAGGGTGTACCTTAAGAGCCACACTGCTGGATATGACAGTTATTGTTTATTGCAGCACTATTCACAATAGCCAAGATATGGAATCAACCTAGTTACACTGATTTTTTTTAAAAAATTTTTGAGATAAAAGATTTTGCTCCCCATAGCAGAATCACCATTTCTTTAAGTATCAGTTATATATATACTCATTGTGTGTATGTATACTCATTGATATTTTTCAGTAATTTCAGTAATTTCATGGTCCTCAGTGGATTGAGGCCCACAGTTAGAGAAAAACTGTGAATGCCAATTGGATTTTCCAGAAGCCAGCTGCTGAGATGGCATTTTACTAGAGGGTGTTGATTAGGTTATGTAAAGAAGGGAAAAGAAGCAGACTTGGGTAGAGGAAGAAGTCTAACTGTGATACAGGCCCCACTAAGTCTCAACCAGCCCTGCAAGAAGCCACAGAAATAAATTATTAGATCACTTCCAACTAGATATAAACAATAATACTAGCATAGCATTTAAGAGTATAGGTCAGTGCAGTCCAATAGAAATATAAAGCAAGTCACAAAAGTGAGCCACATATGTAATTTAAAGTTTTCTACTAACCACATTAAAAAAGGTAAAAAGAAAGAGGTGAAGTTTATTTTAGTAATATTTTATTTCAGCTGATATATCCAAACCATTATCATTTTAATATGTAATCAGTGTAAATAATCCTTAATTAGATTTCATAAGTCTTCAAAATCTGGTGTGTCTTTTACATTGAGGGTGTATGTCAGTTTGGACTAGCTACATTTCAAGTGCTCAGTAGCCACTTAAACTGATCCATACTACTTACATTCATCTGCCTCAGCAAAGTGCTTAACTCATCTGCCTCATCTATCAAAGGGGAATCACAATAATACTACCAAATACGGTGGTTATGAGGTTTATCTCAGGCATGTCGAAAATGCTTAATATATATTATTGTACCCTGGATCATTTGACTGATCGATGGATAAATAGATATTGAGATAGATATTGATATGGATATGGATAAGGATGTGTATATCGATATGGGTTGATGTGACTAAAATTATGCCACATGCATTAACTTCAGTTAGATTCAACATAGCAAGCAAATTTTTTTTGATTCAGTGCTTTCTATATGCTAATATGTATTATATGAGAATCTATCTAAGCAGGGTCTTTGCTTGGTAACTATTGAAAAAGAAAATGTTTCATATGTCTTTAAATAATAATAGAAAATAACTTCCTTATAATTTCAGACAGACAGGAAAGGGATTATGCTCTTCTTGTAAAGCTTGTTTTATGTTATTCTTTTTGCTCTCTGTACTGCCTGAAGGAGGAATAATACAGAACCCCTAAAGACAAAGGTAGATAAACCCTGAGCCTTGTTCACTCTGAAAGTGTTAATGATTGCCATCTTTCACTTCTAACACATCAGTTTCATTCCTTACTCAAGGTATGAGTATTTACTACCTAGAATATTCTTTCTCCGTTTTTCATTTGGCTGGCCAGCCACTTTTTGTTCTTCAGTTTTCAGATGAAATGTCAGGCCTCAGGCCTTCCATGACTATCTGCTAAAACAAGCCTTCTCTCTTAGTCTCCACCTCAGCCTCATAGTTGTTTCCTTTATGAGCTTATATCACAATTTGTAATTACTTAATGTTTAATTTCGTTGTTTTTGTCTCTGTGTTACAAGACTTCTTCCCTCATGAGGGCAGAGCCTAGGTCTATCTTGCTCACTAATAAAATCTCATCAACCATCACAGTGCCTGGCACGGTGTGGGCACCAAACATAAGTGAGCGAATGAATGAATGATGGGCATGTGCTGTTCCCTCATGTGCTGATGGACTTTGAAAAAACAGTCACAGAATTGACTTTTTGAATTAATATATCCACCTCAAGCAGGTATGAAAACTGCAGGGATTTTTTTTTTTTTTTTTAACATCCAGTAGATTGTTAGTTCCACAAGGACAGAGATTATGTTTGGATTTGAAACTTATTCCCTCCCAGCATAGTACCTGTCACATATTAGGCACTCATACATATTTGTTTATTGACTAAATAAGTTAATTCTGATGTGAAGTCATAGACTGTAAATTTTACTCCCAGATAAAATTTAGGATGAGTTAGAGAGAAATATAACAATTACAGGTGATTTAAGACCAGGATGCGGGCTGGCCCGGTGGCACACTGCTACAGTGCGCCGCTTGGGAGTGCGGCGGCGCTCCCGCCGAGGGTTTGGATCCCACATGCAGACCGGTTCCCGCTCACTGGCTGAGTGAGGTGCGGGCGTGACACCGAGGGTTGCGATACCATTGCCGGACACAAAAAAAGACAAAAAAAAAAAAAAGACCAGGATGCTACAATACCAATGCAATATATGTATATTTTCTGTTATGTTTTTTCCTAAAAGGGACCTGTTGGTTTACCTGGAGAAGTTGGGATTACTGGAAGTATCGGAGAAAAGGTAATTTCTTTCATTGCTTTATAGTAAGAATTCTAGGCTAAATTCAAAGGAGAGACTTTCATATGGCATTTTCTGTTAATTAGAAACCACTCATAACATTAACACATGACCTGTACTGAATCTCTTAAATATATTGAAATACTGCTAATAGCACATATGTCTCTAATTTTTAAAAGGCAGAGTACCCTTTTGGTTATAAAGATGTGGTCTTGGGAGAAAAGATGAAACACAAAGTCTAGGTTTATGACTAGAAACAAGGCCCCTATATGAAGCAGTTTCAAAAGAGAATAAGTTATTTTACCTTTCTCTCTCCTCTGCCTTATATGTTATATACTTGTTCCTATTCCCATTCTTGCCATTTTATTGGTCTAGAGTATCCTCTCCCTTCCCTCTACAAGTATTTATTCAAAACCAAACTACTGTACTCAGCCAAATTTCCATCTCCTTATGAAGTCTCCCCAGACTCCTCTAATTTTATCTGATTTCTTTCCTTCCTGGACTTAGAATTTGTACCACACAGTTTGAAATCTAATTGTCCTCTAACTGTTTTGTCTCTGTTAATATCATGTCTGCAGTTACTTGAGGGTAGAATCTAAGTTAAGTTTTTTTCATCTCTCTCCTAACTCTCAGTAACATTCAAAGTGCTTGATATACACCTATTGATTTTTTCTTTTACTAACAATATAACAAAATATACTATGAGTTCAGTTAAAAAATGTAGATTTGTAATTTTTTCATTCTGATTTAGTCATTTGTATGCTGGGTTAAATCTTCTACACTGAGATATTTTGCAATCCGGACAATTTTAATATGAATCGGTTTAGTCCTTTTAATCTGCTAGGGCAGATTTGATTATCATGGTCCTTCCTCCAAAATTATTTCTTTGGTACCTAATTGTGGTAAACAGACTATAGAGATAAAACTTTCTTTAATGGTTATACAGATTAGTTACTTTTTAATACTCTTTGATACTTTCACTATTCTCATATAGTCCCATAAAATTACAAGCCTTTTCACTTACAAAATTTTAGCATATGATACATGCTTAATTTCAAGTCCTGTTTATCCACCTTTCCATTTTCTTCATTTTAATAAGACTTTTAGTATTTTTCCATTGGAAAACATCTTACGAGAATTTTTATTGTATTAAAAGTCTAGCACTTTTAGTGTAAAAATGCAAAATTTATAAATTTTTTAATTCGTGGAAATTAAGATGAGTCTGACAATTTTTCTGTCTATTCTTAGCTCAGTCATGACTAATCAACATGCCTCAATGTCACTCTGTTTTCTTTGTTGTTTTAAAAGGGAGACCGTGGAAGTCCAGGCCCATTAGGTCCCCAAGGTGAAAAGGGTGTTATGGTAAGAGCTCAGTGATTTGAAAAATATGGTTCCAAAGAACATAATAAAGTTGAGGCATTTCAGAGGTGGAAATACCTTGACTGGAATTTAAGTAAGTGAAAAATGCTATTTTATAATATATTTCGGTTGGCTCAGTTGGTTAGAGCACAGTGTTATATACCAAGGTCAAGGGTCCAAATCCCTGTACCTGCCAGTCACCAAAAAAAAAAAAAAAATACTGTAATAAATTTCCATTAGAATTTTCTCCTTAAATGATTTGTCTTCTAGAATGCCATATGGCACTAAGGCACTAGAAAGCACTAGTCAAATGATTCTGTAGTTTTAGGAGAAGAATTAAACCACCATAAATGAGCTAAAATTGATGAAGAAGAAAAGTCAATTAGAATTCTACTTATTCTTCTACAGCTTATAGTTTATATGGCACATATCATCATTGCCAGTATTCCATGAATTTGTGAGCATGATGTAATTTTTTGACATATGAAAGCTCAGAACCCAGAATTAATCTTACTCTTGTATCTTTAAGATAGTAATAGCTGACAGTTTTTATATCTGGGTTGCACTTTTTAGTTTATTAAATAATATCTAAATGTGACAGGAACTAGAATGAATGATTATTATCAATAAGAGAATCTTCCTTTCAGAAAACATATTGTGATAGATTTTGTGGCACATAATACTGTCTACAAATTTATTTTACCTAAGTTATTCTTCATTTCTAACTTCTATATTATCATAAGAGCTCTATAAGATTTTTTTTAGCTATTTCCAGTTGCTGTCAGCTACAAAACTTAACATAACCATAAGACTAATTAATTTCAGAAAATATTACCTCCTAAAGCATTATCTGAATCAATGCTAATACCATAAAGTGTGTGGCCTTTCTAAAATTTGACAGGCTAGAGTATTTGTACATACGTACATTCCTTAATTATAAAATTCCCTGACCTCTCTGAAAAGGATATGGTTTCTTGATCTATACAGCATAACGTACATCCATGCATAAAATAACATAATCTACAGAAAGGTTAAATGAATGTTCTCTTCTCAGTAGCCTGTTATATTTGATTCTAGTTAGCAATTTTCTTCTCTATGCAAAGGCCTTCTAATAAATGGATACATGGCTTCTGTGTAAACATGTTGTTTACTTCTGTGGTCTACCTGCAGATAATTTTCTGTGGGCTCTTATATCTTGGATAGGAGAGGGAAACCCTATCAAATTATCCCTTTTTATGACTATAGTTTACTGCTTTATCTTAAAAAAATGATTAAATGCAATGGAGATTTTGTGTCTTTCTTATTTTATTTAAATATAGGGATATCCAGGTCCTCCTGGAGTTCCAGGACCCGTGGGTCCATTGGGATTACCTGTAAGTACAGAAAAGATTTTATAATCCCTTTTAGAGTGTTTATTTTAATTTAAATCCATCGCTTTTGTTATGCTGTATTTTTCGTTTTTATGCAAAAGAAGTCATGTGTAAACTAGTGGAGACTGCTTCTCTCCCAAATTATAAAAAACACTTTGGAATATGTCATGTATCATGAAGTTCCTCACCAATACTTGGTTCATTAACCATTTTCAGTTCTGCAACTTAAACTGGAAAACATTTATACTTCCTAAAAACCATACATAAGAAAACAGGGTCAGAAATCAAGACTAGGGGCCGGCCCGGTGGCGCACTGCTATAGTGCGCCGCTTGGGAAGCGCGGTGGCGCTCCCGCCGAGGGTTCGGATCCCACATACAGACCGGCCGCTCACTGGCTGAGCGAGGGGCGGGAGCAACACCGAGGGTTGCGATCCCGTGGCCGGTCCCGGTCTGGTACGGGCGCGACACTGAGGTTTGCGATCCGTTGCCGGTCACGGAAAAAGACAAAAAGGAACAAAAAAAAAAAAAGAAATCAAGACTAGAAGTGAGACCAATCAGATAAACAAATCACAAGCATAAGTTCCAACATATTTTTCTTAAAAGCTTGCAAATATCCTCAGATAAAATTCATAGAAAATGTACTTTTATTAAACAAAAATTGATTTGATTTTTATTATTACACTTTTTTTAACAACCCACTCTTGCGGGAACGAATCAATTCCCACAAGAGTGCTTCCCCCTTTAGGAGGGCATTAATTCTTTTTTTTTAATTGGTTATGAATATTCATGAGATACAAAGTTGATTGTCACCCTTCATGCCCAAGATATGAAAGTGAAATCCACACTGGCAGCATGCCCATTACCACAAATTGTGTTTGTACCCAATGTCCCCCACCAAATTATCCCCAACCTCCTTCCCGCTCCCCCTACTCCTTTCCCCCTCATTCCACTTTGTATCCTAGGGTATGGACTCTGCAAGTCCAATGCACCACTGTCATCTTTCTTTCCTTCCTTCTTTTTCTCTTAGCCCCCACTTATGAGTGAAGTACATGTGGTATTTATCTCTCTGTGCTTTGCTTATTTCACTCAACATAAGTTACTCCAGGCTCATCCATGTTGTTGCAAATGGGGGAATTTCATTCATTTTTATGGCAGAGTAGTATTCCATGGTGTATATATACCACAGTTTCCTTATCCAGTCATCCATCGATGGGCATTTAAGTTGGTTCCATGTCTTGGCTATCGCAAACAGAGCTGTGATGAACATGGGAGTGCAGATATCCCTTCTACATGATGATTTCCATTCCTTTGTGTATATACCCAGAAGTGGGAATGCTGGATTGTATGGAAGGTCTACCTGTAGTTGTTTGAGGAAACTCCATACTGTTTTCCATAGTGGTTGTACTAATTTACAGTCCCACCAACAGTGTAGGAGTGTTCCCTCTCTCCACACCCTTGTCAGCATTTGTTATTCACTGTCTTTTTGGTTATAGTCAGTCTAACTGGGGTTAGATGGTATCTCAGTGTAGTTTTAATTTGCATTTCCTTGATGACTAGTGATGTGGAGCATTTTTCCATGTACCTGTTGACCGTTTGTATGTCTTCCTATGAAAAATGTCTATTCAGCTCCTTTGCCCATTTTTTAAATTGGATTATTTGTTTTTTACTGTGTAATTGCTTGAGTTCCTTTTATATTATGGGTATTAATCCCTTGTCAGATGCATAGTTAGCAAAAATTTTCTCCCACTCTGTAGGTTGTCATTTCACTCTGTTGATTGTTTCCTTTGCTGTGCAGAAGCTTTTTAGTTTGATGTACTCTCATTTATTTTATTTTTCTTTTGTTGCTTGTGCTTTGGGGCTCATGTTCATAAAGTCTGTGCCCAGACCTAATTCCTGAAGTGTTTCACCTATATTTTCCCTTAGCAATTTTACAGTTTCAGGTCTTATACATTAGCAATTTTACAGTTTCAGGTCTTTAATCCATTTTGAGTTGATTTTAGTATATGGTGAGAGGTGCATATCTAGTTTCATTCTTCTGCATATGGATATCCAATTTTCCCAGCACCATTTGTTGAAGGGGCAGTCTTTTTCCCAATGTAGATTTTTGTTGCCTTTGTCCAGTATTGGATGGCTGTAAACCTCACCATTAATTTCTAGGTTCTCAATCCTGCTCTACTGATCTGAATGTCTATTTTTATGCCAGTACCATGCTGTTTTTTTTTATACCAGTACCATGCTGTTTTGGTTACAACAGCTTTGTAGTATAATTTGAAGTCAGGCAGAGTTATGCCTCCAGCTTTGTTTTCTTTGCTCAGGATTGCTTTGGCTATTCAGGGTCTTTTGTTTTTCCATATGAAAGGTAAGATTATTTTTTTCATTTCTGTTAGAATGTCATTGGTATTTTGATGGGGATTGCATTGAATCTGTAGATTGCTTTGGGTAGTATAGACATTTTCACAATGTTAATTCTTCCAATCTAAGAGCATGAAATATCTTTCCATCTTTTTGTGTCTTCTTTAATTTCTTTCAGAAGTGGTTTGTAGTTCCCATTGAAGAGGTCTTTCACCTCCTTGGTTAAATTTATCCCTAGGTATCTTATTTTTTTCTGGCAATTTTAAATGGGCTTACTTTATTTCTCTTTCTGTTAATTCATTATTTGAGTATATAAATGCAATTGATTTGGGGGCATTTATTTTGTATCCTGCATTATTACTGAAGTTATTAACTAGATCTAGGAGTTTTTTGATAGCGTCTTTAGGTTTTTCTATATATATATTATCATGTCATCTGCAAATAAAGAAAGTTTGACTTCATCTTTTCCAATTTGGATTACCCTTATTTCTTTCTCTTGCCTGATTGCTCTGGCTAGTACCCCTAGTACTATGTTAAATAGAAGTTTATTTTCATTAGTTTCAAGAAATTTTTTGATTTCTTGTTTAATTTCTTCCTGGAGCCATAGGTAATTCAGCAGCCTATTGTTTAGTTTCCGTGCATTTGTATAGTTTCCAGGGTTTTGCTTATTATTAATTTCCAGTTTAATCCATTGTGGTCTGAAAAGATACTTGGAATGATTTTGTTTTTTTAAAAATTTGCTGAGAATAGGTTTGTGACCTAATATGTGGTCTATCTTGGAGAATGTTCCATGAGCTGATGAGAAGAAAGTATATTCTATAGTTGCTGGGTGAAATTTTCTATATATATCTGCCAGGTCCAGTTGGTCTAGGGTGTAGATTAAATCCTGTGTCTCTTTGTTGATTCGTTGCCTGGAATATCTGTCCAGATCTCCCACTGTTAATGTATTAGGGCCTATTTCTTTCTTTAGGTCTAAGAGAGTTTGCTTTATATATCTGGGTGCTCTAGTATTGGGTGCATATATATTTATGATTGTTTAATCTTTGAGCTGGATAGATCCTTTTATCATTATATAGTGGCCTTGTGTGTCTCTTTTTGGTTTTTGATTTAAAGTCTGTTTTGTCTGGTATAAGAATAGCTACTCCTGCTCATTTTTGGTTTCAAATTTCATGGTATATCTTTTTCCAGCCCTTCACTTTTAGTTTGTGTGTGTCTCTACAGGTGAGGTGGGTCTCTTGAAGACAGCATATACTTGGGTCTAGCTTTTTAATACAATCTTTCAGTCTGTGTCTTTTGAATGGGGAGTTTAATCCATTCACATTTAGGGTAGTTATTGACAAGTATTGTTTAATTCCTGTCATTTAATGGCTTTTTGTTTACATGATTTAAATACCTTTTGGTCATTACTTCCCTGTTTATTTTTCTTCTTCAATGTTGGTTGGACATTTAATGTGGCATGATTTAGCTTCTTTCACTTTCTCATTGGCAGTTTTGTTTTAGTGGTGGGTTTTGCTCTTTCTTGTATATTTGTGATAGTGATCATCATTATTCAGATTCCAGATGAAGGACTTCCTTGAGAATTTCTTGCAGGGCTGGTCATGTGGTGGTGAACTCCCACAACTTTTGTTTGTCTGGGAAATATGCTATTTCTCCCTCATTTCTTTTTCTTTCTTTTTTTTTTTTTGGAGACCGGCCGCACCGTGCTCAGCCAGTGAGCGCTGTGAGCGCACCGGTCATCCCTATATAGGATCCGAACCCGCGGTGGGAGCGCTGCTGCACTTCAAGCGCTGCACTCTCCCGAGTGCGCCATGGGCTCGGCCCCTCCCTCATTTCTGAAGGAGAGCCTTGCTGGGTAAAGAATTCTTGGCTGGCAATTTTTTTCTTTTAGTATTTTGAATATATCATTCCACTTTCTTCAGGCCTGTAGGGTTTCAGTTGAGAAGTCTGCTGTTAGACTGATGGCGGCTCCCCTATAGGTGACCTGATGCTTTTCTCTTGCTTCTTTTAAAATTCTCTCTTTGTCTTTGAGCTTTGCAAATTTAACTATAATGTGTCTGGAGGAGAATCTTTTTGGATTGAATATGTTTGGGGACCTTTGAGCTTCTTGGATCTGAAAGTCTGTATCTCTCCCTACACCTGGAAAGTTTTCTGTTATGTTTTCCTTAAATAGGTTTTCAATACCTTTTCCTTTCTCCTCCCCTTCTGGAATACCCACGATTTGGATGTTAGAGCACTTGAGGTTGTCTGCTCTCTCTCTCTCTTAGGTTTTCCTCATTATTTTTAATTCTTTTTTCCTTTTTTTTTTTTTGTCTGCCTCGGTTATTTCAAAAAGACCATCTTTGAGATCGGAAATTCTTTCATCTGCTTGCTCTAGCCTGCTGCTCAAGCTCTCTGTTGTGTTTCTTATTTCACTGGGTGAATCTTTCATTTGTAGGTGTTCTGCTACACTCTTTTTTAAGATATGAATCTCTTTGTAGATTTCGTCCTTCATATTCTGGATATTTTTTCTTGTTTCATTGTGTGCTCTAACTGAGTCTTCTTTTATTTCTTCAAGTTTTCTTAAGAGCATTGCTCTGAATTCTTTTTCAGACATTTCAAGGATTCCCTGTTCTATGGCGTCTGAAATTTGAGCATTACTGTATTCCTTCGGTGGTATCATATCTTCTTGTTTATTTGTAGTTCTAGTATTTTTTCATTGATGTTTGATCATTTGGTAGAGGGTTTGTTTCTTCTATTACACTGAGGTTGGCTATGAGGATAAAGATTTTTTACTCTATTTGCAGGCTTTACTGGTGACTCTTATTCAATCAGTGTAGTTGGGTGAGCAGTAGGTTACCTATAAAGTGGCCCTTGCAGCTACTGTGGTGGTGAATGGTCCATGCTTGACAGTAGGTGTGGTAGTGGTTATATCATACCACCTTGGGTCCTAATCCAGAGTCTATGGCCATAGAATGAGCTGCGTGACTTACCTTTCAGTGGGGCAGGGTCTGAGGGGGAGGGGCAGACCGCACCTCTGCGTGAGTCACTCGGGTTGGCTCACCTCTCCACCAAAAGTTGATTTTAAAAATACTTCATTTGTTGTTTACAGAAAGATAGTGAAATTTTACCTCTAAAGAGATAAATTTTGCTTATCCACATTTGGCAGTTATTATGAACTTAAATATGAAAAAGATTAGCCTTTAGGATCCCCTGAGCCAAAATTTTCTTATCAGAAATGGCTTATACTAACTTTTGTGAAGCTTGTGTTTTAAAACTAAGCCTGATTTTCCAGTATATTTATAGACATGTTATTGGCTTCTTAAATTAGGGAGACTGATCTATAGCATAGTTGACAGTTTGTTTACTCACAGAAAAGAATAAGTAAATCTGAAATACTAAAGTTTACTCCATTTTTATCTACCTAATATTATAGATAAATAAATTTTGTTTTCCAACTGAGTCTTGATGACTATAGGTATAAAAATAATTCATTATAATTGACTTACAAATAGCAACTTAATCTCCATTGCAGGCTGTTTTTTGTGGTGTATTAATTTGGAACATCTTGTGGCATTTTCATGGTAACAGAACAAAAATCTATTTTTATGTTTGGGATTATGATAAATGTCTAGAAAAATGGTAAAGACATCTTACTGTGATAGCCTTTGTTTCTTTGATGGGCCAGGCAGATTAGATTTGTCTGACTGGCTGAGTGTCTCCTTTCTCCATCACTCCATGTGTGTTCCTCTGAAAACTACCTAGTCAGTGAATATTAAAAGCTTCTTATTATTTGTTCAGGGTGTAAACACCCAGAAATGACACTTCTCCAAATAGTAGAATATTCCAAAGGCAGAATACTGGGGGAGGTTTTTGATAATTAATGCATATTTTTAAAGGAGGCTAATCAATTTTATTTTAAGAATTCCCAAGGAGAGTATTACACATGTGATAAGAAAGTTTATCACCATTATTCTGATAACATTATTGTGAATTCTATGACTGATTTTTAAATTTGCAACATGCAGGGTCATGTGGGAGCAAGAGGATCACCAGGGAGTCAAGGTCCTAAAGGACAAAGAGTAAGTCATCTAATGAAAGAAGTACATTAACCTCAAAAAAGTCACTTCATAAATAGTGATGCATTCAACAAAAATAGTACCATATTTTCTAGAATTGTGCTTAGATATTCACAAGTTTTTCCTATCTATTCATTATATTAAACTACCTATTTTAATTGAAATATGACTCATAGTCATTTGTACTTTAAAATTATACTTTTACATTTTAATTTTCACATTTATCACTAACTCATACAGAATTCTTTTTTCTTATTCCAAATCTCCAATTCCATTCTTTGAGGGAATTGTAAATGTGAAGATCTTTAAATAAATTACTTTTCTACTCACAGCAGACTTACATAGAAGAAAAAGTAATGTTATGACAAAATAAGAGCAATAAGAAATAGAATGAAGATACACAGGATGAATAAGAGTTTAATTGTAAATCAGAGGTGTCACAATCATTGTTGTCTAATAATTATGCATACAGAATTAAATTTAAAAAACTTTGTCTCTTTAAGTTGTCTCTTAAAACTTAAATTATTTTTTCTTTAAAGATATAAGAGCCACCATTTATTGCATGCCTGTCACCTGCCAGACACTTTTCCATATATTACAGGCATTTATTGAACTTTGCTTTATTGTATTTTGTAGATATTGCATTTTTCCAAATTGTAGGTTTGTGGCAACCCTGCATCAAGCAAGTCTATGGGTGCCATTTTTCCAACAGTGTGAGCTCACTTTGTCTCTGTATTACATTTTGGTAATTCTTGCAATATTTCAAACTTTATTATTATTATTAATGTAAACTATTTTATAATTATTATTATGGTGATCTGTGACTAGTGATCTTTGATATTACTCTTGTAATTGTTTTGGGGTACCACAAACCTCTCCTATCTAAGACAGCGAACGTTACCGATAAATGTTGTGTGTGTCTGACTGCTCCACCAACTGCCCTGGTCTCTCTCCCTCTCTTCAGGCCTTCCTATTCCCTGTGACACAACAATATTCACATTAGGCCAATTAATCACCCTGCAATGGCCTCTGAGTGTTCAAGTGAAAGGAAGAGTCACTTGTCTCTCACTTTTTTTTTCTTATACATGTTGTTTTTTTCCTAAGTAATGAACTCTATTTTCATAACAGTTTTAACTTTACAAAGCTATTGGACAGAAATTACAGATAGTTTCCACACCCCACCATACACACAGTTTCTCCTATTATTAACATGTTACTTAAGTGTGGTGCATTTGTTACAATTATGATCCAATATTCACCTATTTTTAACTCAGTTTTACATTAAGGTTTCCTCTTTGTGTTGTACAGTTCTATGGGTTTTGCCAAATGCATAATGCCATGTGTTCACCATTACAGTATCATACAGAATAGTACCACTGCCTTAAAAATCCTCTGTGTTTCTCCTATTCATCTCCACTTCCTCCCTTCTCCTTTGAAACCCTGGCACCCACTGATTTCTTTTTCCATTACCTAAAACATTTATCATTCCTTTGTGTCGAGAAGATTCAAAATCATCTCTTATAGCTAATTAAAAACACACAATAAATTGTTATAGTCATCCTACACTGCTACAAAACACTAGATATTATTTCTCCTATATAGCTGTGGTTTTGTGTTTGTTAACCAACCTCTTTCTTCTCTTCTCCCCTGCCTTTTCCAGCCTCTGTTAACCAACATTCTACTCTCTACTTCTACGTGATCAATTTTCTTCTGTCAGTAGGGATTGCATTGAATTTGTGGATTGCTTTTGGTAGTATGTAGTTTTCACAATATTGATTCTGCCAATCCATGAACATGGGATGTCTTTTCATTTCTTTGTGTTCTCTTCAGTTTCTTTCATCAGTGTTTTATAGTTTTTCTTGTACAAATCTTTCACCTCCTTTATTAAATTTATTTCTAGGTATTTTTTTTTTTTAGCTATTGTATATGGGATTCCTTTCTTGGTTTCTTTTTCATCTTGCTTGTTATTGGTGTATAGAAATGCTACTGGTATTTGTGTGTTGATTTTGTATACTGCAACTTTACTGAATTTGTTTATCAGTTCTAAGAGTTTTTTGGTGGAGCTTTTAGGGTTTTCTATATATAAGATTATGTCATCTGCAAACAGGGACAATTTGATTTCCTCCTTTCTAATTTGGATGCCCTTTATTTTTTTCTCTTTCCTAATTGCTCTGGCTAGGACTTCTAGTCCTGTGTTGAATAAGAGTGGAGAGATGGGCATCCTTGTCCTGTTGCTGCTTTCAGGTTTCTTCTGTTTACTAAGATATTAGCCATGGATTTGTCATATATGGCCTTCATGATGCTGAGGTGTGTTCCTTTTACACCTCATTTGTTGAAGGTTTTTATCAAGAAAAGATGTTGGATTTTATCAAATGCTTTTTCTTCATCATTTGTTCAGGCTGTGTAAATCAAGAGCCAGAAAAGATTGCTTAAGCATAATAAGCTAGGCATGTGAGTGACTCAAAATTAATAGATAGGTCAAGCAAAACAGATATTATTAGAAGGAAATATAAATACGCTTAGTCCAAGTTACAAAGACATTTGTTCTGTGATAAGGGCATTTCCCTTAATTATAGATTAAAATTGATTTTAGGGGTCATAGGGATGGGCTTTGAGTTCTCATAAAAGTCTTTCTAAATCAATAAGTATGCAGTTTGTGTTAATGTTTTAGTAAATCACAGGGTTTTTTTTTCTTTTTTCTTTTAATTTTAGCATTTATATGAAGTAGTGGTCCTGTCTCTTATCATCTAATGCATTCAGGATTAAATTGATCATTCATGAATTTTGTTAACTCCTTAACATTATTGCCTACAATTCAAGTACCTATTACTTTACAAAACATTCTTAGTTTATGTAGCTGAACCATCAGACTTTTATTCCAGCTTTGAGAACCTACTAATAGTTTAGTGTAGCCAACTTAATTTTTCATAAGAGTATAAACAAAGGATTAGATTTTCTATTAGCCAGCATACTTTTTCCAAGAGAATTTAACTTTATGCCAAATTAGGTATCTATTATAATGCTATTCGTCTAGCTTTCTTAGAGCTTGTCCTAAAGCTTATTTTGTCTTAGGAGTCAAAGCAGGCATATACACTAACCCATGGGGTAACTTCTACAACCAGTGTCAGAGGGAAACTTACAGATGCTGATAAAGCTAAGCTTTTAGTTAGTTAGGTTACTTTTGCCTGGAGCATAGACTACCTTTCCTAGAGTTCTGCCACCATTGAACTCTTAATGAGCAAACTTAGACTTTATAGCCTTCAATGCAATTGCACTACTTAGACCTTTTTTTTTTCCAATTAAATGCAGTTATTTCTACCATCACTATAGGCACAGAAACCTGTATTTCTTTGTTCCCTGTGTAGCCCAGGCTTAGTAAATGAAATAATAAATGTAGAAGTATTTTTTTAAAGTAAAACATTGTAAAATGAGTGGTTATCATTACTGTAAGTATTCCTTAATTTTGGAGGGAGTTCCTTTCAATTATATTACCAATCAGCTCTTTACTTGTGAATGTTTAATATTCATTTTGTAAATGTATTCTAATTTCAAGTCCTCTATTCTAGCCTGAATCACTTCCTGACAGGATTAACCCTTATTTCTTTTTAACATTTGAAAAAATATTATTAACTTAATAAAGCACAATTATTCAAAGTCTTTGGGCATTTAGACATCATGGGAGTCAGGCAACTCACCTAACATCTGCAGAGTTCAGTTTCTCCATCTTAAAAACTGGGATTTGGACTAGTTCATCCATGGCAGTAGGTGATTTATGTGGCAGGACAAGAAACTGGCAGTTAATTTTGAGGCTTTTCTTCAGCTAGATTCAGTCTTTCCTATGTATACTCGTAGGCAGCCACTTAATCTGATTTTATTCAAGAAAGGAAACTTATTTACCATCTTGGACCAAACAAACTTTTAAAAAAAATTCTAAATTTATACCTCTGTGTCAGGGCATTTATATGAAATAGTTGTTTTGTCTCCTCTCATCTAATGCATTTAGAATTAAACTGATCATTCATTAATTTGATTAACTCTTTAATATTACTAAAGAATTTTGAAGCTTTTGAAGCTTTATCTTTATGGCTATCATTTAAACTGAGAATGACTTCTAACTCTGTCACTAGAGTTGAACTCATTATCTACCACCACTCCTCTGTCCACCCCAAAGTTACATTTCTAATTTTTTTTTCTATTAATGCTGTTATTGTTCTACCAGTTACTCAGTGTATACTCAGTTTTCAGTTGCATATAACAGAATACCTGAAACTGGGTTATTTTAAAAGAAATACAATTTGTTTCTTACAGTTTTAGAGGCTGGGAAATCAAAAGTCCAGAGGGTATGTCTGGTGAGGGCCTTCTTGGTGGAGTGCCTGCAGAGTCCTGTGGCGATCAGGGTATTATACGTTGAAAATAGCAATAGCATTTTCATATACTCTCCTTATAAAGCCACCAGTCTACACACATGATAACCCATTAAACCATTAACACATTACTCCATGAATGGATTAATTCATTCATGAGGGCATAGTATTCATGATCCAATCACGTCTTAAAGGCCCTACCTTTAAAATACCATAATTAGATTTCGCACCCTCTTAACACTGCTACAATGGGAATCACATTTCCAACACATGAGTTTTAGGGGCAACATATTTAACCCATAGCCTGCAGTAACAAAATGTCCAAGAAAGACATAGAGATTTGAGGTTACAAAGTTGTTTTTAAGTACCTGATTACCAGTGGACACATTTTCAGTTTAGAGCATACATATTTTCTGCAGTATTTTGGAATGTTGACCACTCATTCCTTTTCAAACTCTGTTAGCCTTCTTCTTTTGTTACTCCAAAAACACTTAGCACTGTTTCTCACAGGGCAGAAAGAGGAAAATAAGGCATTGAACGTGCCAGAGAAAAAGAATCAATACAGGCTGGTTAAATTTTAAGATGAGGGTAATCATTAGAGCAAAGTTCTCAGGGACCTTCATGCTTGAAACTTCAGAGTCATCCTTTAATCATTTGTTTTTTTTGTTTTTTTGGGTTTTTTTCATCTTCAGTTACTCAATTGTTGAATTTTCCAAGCATGCCCCCACCTCAGGACCTTTGCACTTGCTGTTTCTTCTTCCACATTGGTCTTCCCCAAGTTATTGCATGGCTGCAATCTCACTTTCTTCAGATATTTACCCACATGCCACATTAGACAGACTTTTCAGACCACTCTATCTAAAATAGTGCTCTCCACCTTGGATAATCTCTGGTCCCTTAATCTCCTTTATTTTTCTTCATTATACTTGACTGCCTATTTTCATTTTTTACTTTAATTTTTCATCTTTATTTGCTTGCTTATGAATTCAGGGATTTGTCTCCTCTCCCTACCCTGTCCTCTGGGCTTAAAACAATACCTGGTGTACCATAGGAGTTGTTTGATAAGCACTTTTAAGTCCGTACTCCTCAAGTTGATATTCAAGTCTTTCACAATAAGACTGTAATTTAGTTTTCCAGTATTTTATTGGAAAATAGGGCAGAAAAGGAAGTTGGGGACAGACTATGGAGTACCTTGGATATGAACTGAGAAACTATGGCACTGGAGCTATGGCTTTAATAGGACCAGTGAAACTATGCTTCTAATGGAGTGTGAGCATTTTCTCCAAATCTATGAATGTGGCCAAGAGGATCAAAGAATACATTACCCTAAGAGTACCTAGGAAGAGAGTCCTATTATTGTGAGCAGATTTTAATAATATAAAGCTAAAGCAAGGCTTATCTCAGATGATGTGCAAGACAAGGTGCTGAAGCTAGAGAACGCCTTCAAATCAGCATGTTGTACTGGGAGATTTGTATCACTGTCCTGTATAGAAATCTTTAGTGGTTCCCCATAGCCAACTGATTTAAATATAAACTCCAGTCCCTCAACTTTTAAGTCCCAGTTTTTCTTTCCACACTTATTTTTTAATATTTCTCCACATGTAATCAATAGCCTGGCCGTACAAACTACTTTTTCATTTTTTGAGTATCTTCTTTCATGCCTCCGTTCCCTTTTCTCATACTATCCTTCTATCTAGAGTTCCTAATATTTTGAATATGTCTATGAGAGCTTGCCCTCCCGCTGCCAAAATGATACCTACATGTCCGTCATAAACATGTGAAACCTGTCTCTCTCTCTCTCTCTCTGAATTCTCCTATTTGTCCTTGACATGCCTTATCTCTCCCTGTATTATAGTCATTCGTATAATTTACTTTTTTATTTTATAAAATTTCGTAATGGGGAAACTTTCTCACAACTGTGTATCCAGATAACACTTAATGAAATTCATTTTCCACAGTAAATGTTCTGTTAGAGGCTGTAGAATTTAATTAGGTCCCTAAAAAAGAACTTTCAGATCTTCCAAGGAAAGTTATAATTTAAGCAGGAAGACTATTCTGTCATTTTATTAGAGAATGTCTTTTACAACTATTGCTTCTTTGCAACTAATTATTGAGAAGCTTTAAATTTACATTAATATTTCCAACAGCATTTTCTGCTCTTTTTCTTGCCCCTGTCATCTCCTGGTGACTATTGTCAGGCAGGAGCATAGTGGGTACAATGCAACCAGCATTCATTTTCTGATAATGTGAAGAGCACCATTCCCAGAATATGAAACTTAAGAAGACTGTTCAAACAAACAAAACAGACACTTTTAAGTTTATTCAGAGATGTTTTAAGAATAAATCTTGGCTGTCTGCTGAGTAAATGATAAAGTGAACAAAACACCCACGTAACAAACCTCTATTATACCCACCTCAACAACTGAATAAGCTATTTTTACAGTTATCTGATTTACTATTTGGCATTAAATCTGAAAAACACGGTCTTGATTCTCCCATGCATATAGGTGCAGCCTTGTACCCAGCCGTATTCTTTTCTGTGGTCAGGGCATTAAAAACAAGCAGGAGTTTGTCAACAAAGAAGGGCATGGGGTCTTCATTTATAAGCACACATAACAATAAAAAAGGGAACATTCCAAATTAGCAACAGAATATTTTTCCCACTCTAGGGACCAAGAGGACCAGATGGTCTCTTAGGGGAACAAGGCATACAAGGTGCCAAGGTAAGCATTGATTTCTCTCATTTCATATGCAGTTAGCTTTTATTGAGCCCATATGTCCTACCGGTCTTAAAAATGATGTATTTCCTTACAAAAGTATGGTTCTGAATTTTCTCTTAGTCTAAGTATGAAACATTTATAAAGTTTTTACTTCACACACAGAAATATTTTCTTTCCAATTTTGAACTATATACCATAATTCACATTCTTACTAACTCACCTGGTACTGATATTTTGTTAGGGTGAAAAAGGAGATCCAGGAAAAAGAGGGCCTCTTGGTCTTATTGTAAGTAATAAAACATTTCACATTAAAGGTAAACATTGAAAATCTTCCCTGTTTTTCTTGGTGTGTGATTAATGTTTTGGAAGGGGGCTATTTGACCCAAGCATTTTTTTTTTCTTCTGTAGGGTAAAACTGGAAACCCTGGAGAGAGGGGAGTTCAAGGGAAACCAGTAAGTAATAAAAAATAATCAGGCTTTGAACAATTTTTAATCTGCTTTTTTTAGCGGGGGGCGGGGGAGGGTGTGCTCAAACAATGTTTTGGAGATTTTTATGACAAATACAAATGGTATATATTTACAGTGTACAATGTGATGTTTTGATATATGTATACATTATGAAATGATTACTCTTATCTGCTTTATTTTTTGACACAACTATTATTTAGTATTTAGTATGTTATACTAAGAGAATACACATTCTCTTCCTCCTTTAATCATTAGGTCATTGTCTTATTTGAGCAAGTTGCTTACCCATTCTGGGCCTTGGTTGTACCTAGCTATAAACCATTGGTGATGACTGGTACTTTTACTTTACTTTAGCTATGATAAATTAGTTTTTGTGTAAAACCCATTAGAAAACAAAATGGTGTGATATATAAATAGAATGGGATATTAATAAAGCTAACACAATGAGAAACTTCGAGACCTCTTGCCTTGTTTCCTTTTAACTCAACTTGAGTGCTTGTTAGACCCTTAGAGTATGGAACTGTGTGCATTGTCATGCTTCCCATGGCAGTGCTCTAAAAGTTTTTTTTTTTTTTCCTTTTTTTTGTCTTTTTTACTGACCGGTAATGGGATCGCAACCCTCGGTGTTGCGCCCGCACCTCGCTCAGCCAGTGAGCGGGAACCGGTCTCCACATGGGATCCGAACCCTCGGCAGGAGCGCCGCTGCACTCCCAAGCGGTGCACTCTCCAGTATGCCACCGGGCCGGCCCTAAAAGTTTTTAATATTGTATAGCTCTAGATATTTTTCTACTATCAAATATCCTGCCAGAATTACATAATTTTTCCCCTGAGAGGCAACAAATTCTGTGGTTATCATCACTAGGAAAGGGTTAAAAAAATATTAAAAAGAAAGGTATACATGCATACATACACATATACACATAAACTGTTACATATATATGAGCACAAAAGCTTAAATGTATGGTTATTTTTAATTACTTTCATTCAGAATCATAGTTTTTAATAATGACATTTTGATTTGTTATATACATTCATGTGTATAGTTTAAAGTTATAAAATTAGATAATAGTATAAACAGATTACAGCTGAGGTGTCAGAAAAGGATAGGATAAAGTGCTTTAACTGCTATAGTAACTGTCACTAATGTCACTGCACTTGATTGTTCCTCTTTGAAATCTGCTGCCCCCTGCCTTTTGTTTCTCACAATAGCATTTTATTTGACAATGGTCAAACTTAAAATGTAAGAGACGTAAAAAAGAAAAAATGACTGTGTTCAGGGAAAGAGTTGCTGTGTGGTATTGTATTATTAATTATAATCATCCCCAGAGAATATTCCTTGAGTATTAATATTCATTATCTGGATTTCTATTAAATCAGTGTAAATGGTGTTTCTGTAGATTCTAACCACTTTGTTATACTGTATATAAAGCAAATATGTTGCAGCAAGTAGAGAAATTTGGATTCCATGTTTATTCCTTTCATTTAAGAAAAAAATGAGGCACATAGAAATGAAATTACTTACTCATTTTGTGTACTGTTGAACTTTCTTAGAATTTTATCTTCATTTTCAGCTCATCAGGTATGCTTGAATAAATGTGATATTTGGAGGGGGAAAAAAGTAGAGAGAGAGAGAGAGAGAGAGAGAGAAAGAGAGAGAGAAATGTGATATTTGATGTTTGACTTCCTCAATCAAATAAAAGATACTGGAATATTCCGTGACCTTAGCTTACAGCAAACTAGTACCATAGACTACTGGAAAAGTAAAGTTACTTTAGTGGATGACATGGGTTGGACATTAAATCATAAGTTTATAATAGTTGTTGAAGTTTACTTAGCTCTATACCTACATTGTCTCTTTCTCCTTGATTGAATGAGAGCATGTAGAAGCTAGAAATAATCAATCGAAAAAAGCCAGACAAGACCCAAATATTCATTTGATCCTTTAGAATAAGTAATCTTAGAGTCTCCAGTCACTATGCACTGTCAACAAGCAGGCAGTGCTGTAGTAGAAAGATATATGAGAGGTCATTTTGATTTTTGTTCTAGTGAATACTCCTAAAACTGTATAACCTTGGTTAAATTGGTTAGCTCTCTTGTATTTTCCTATCTATAAAATAAGGAGACCGATAAGATCTCTAAGACCCCTTCCATGTCCAAATTGTCATAATTCTAAAGCCAGGTATTAAGTGAAAACTAGCAACACTATGTACCCTGGTGGTCCAGATATCCAGTAAAAGTATATTTGTCTGTGTGCCAACACTGTTTCCTCTAACTTGCCTTCCATCCACACATAGATCTGACTCAAAGGGAGATTCAGGGAGAAAGGCCACAATTCATTGTGTTATTAAGGTTATAAAGCCTGGGTCACTAATTTTGGTTTTCTAAATTGTATAAAAACTAACAGTTCATACATTACTTATTTTTTTTATCTAGATGCTCTATAAATTGATGAGAAAGGGGTGTAAAAAATCTCCAGCTATGATTCAGTATTACTCTATTTTACCCTTTAATTCTGTCAAATTTTGCTTCATGTATTTTGAAATTCTAAGTATATTCACATTTATGATTATTATGTCTTCCTAATCAACTGGCCCTTTTATCATTAAAAATGCTCCTCTTTATTTCTAGTAATTCATTTTATTCCTTCCTTTAATACTCTTTCTTTTGAAAACTACTTTATCTGATATTAAAATACAGTCTTTCCAGCCTTCTTTTGCTTGCTGTTTGCATGACATATCTTTTCCATTATTTTCCTTTCAACCTATCTGTGTCTTGATATTTTAAATGAATGTCTCAGAGTTGGATTTTGCTTTTTTATTCATTCTCACAATCTTTGCCTTTTAATTAGTGTTTGGTCCATTTCCATTTAGTGTAATTATTGATATGGTTTGATTTAGGTCTATGTTTTCTGATTCACTTCTCTTTGTGTCCTTTTTACTGTTGTTCACTGCCTTCTGCTGGCATTGAATAATTTTGAGAATTCTATTTTAATCTATCTATTGGTTTCTAAGCTATATTTCTCCTCATTAATATTTTGAGTGGTTATTCTAGGTCAGGGGTCAACAAACATTTTCTGTAAAGTGCTGCAAAATAAATATTTTTTTTTAAATTTTTATTTTGTCAATATACAATGTATATGATTATTATGGCCCATCACCGACACCTCCCACCCTCCTCCCTCTCTCCCCTCCCCCCCAAGAATGTCCTTTCCGTTTGCTTGTTGTAACAACTTCAAAAGAGTATAGTTGTTATATCTTCTTCCCCACCCCACCCCCCGGGATTTTTTGTGTGTGTTTGTGGGTAAATTAATTTGTTTATTTTTTAGCTCCCACCAATGAGTGAGAACATGTGGTATTTCTTTTTCTCTGCCTGACTCGTTTCACTCAATATTATTCTCTCAAGGTCCATCCATGTTGTTGCAAATGGCAGTATTTCATTCGTTTTTATAGCTGAGTAATATTCCATTATGTATATATACCACATTTTCCTTATCCACTCATCCGATGATGGACATTTGGGCTGATTCCAACTCTTGGCTATTGTAAAGAGTGCTGCAATGAACATTGGGGAACAGGTATACCTTCGACTTGATGATTTCCATTCCTTTGGATATATTCCCAGCAGTGGGATAGCTGGATCGTATGGTAGATCTATCTTCAGCTGTTTGAGGAACCTCCAAACCATTTTCCATAGGGGTTGCACCATTATGCATTCCCACCAACAATGTAAGAGAGTTCCTTTTTCTCCGCAACCACGCCAGCATTTATCGTTCAGCGTCTTTTGGATTTTAGCCATCCTAACTGGGGTGAGATGGTATCTCAGTGTGGTTTTGATTTGCATTTCCCGGATGCTGAGTGATGTTGAGCATTTTTTCATATGACTGTTGGCCATTTGCATATCTTCTTTAGAGAAATGCCTACTTAGCTCTTTTGCCCATTTTTTAATTGGGTTGCTTGTTTTTTCCTTGTAAAGTTGTTTGAGTTCCTTATATATTCTGGATATTAGTCCTTTGTCAGATATGTATTTTGCAAATATTTTCTCCCACTCTGTTGGCTGTCTTTTAGCTCTGTTAATTGTTTCTTTTGCTGTGCAGAAACTTTTCAGTTTGATATAGTCCCATTTGTTTATTTTTCCTTTGGTTGCCCATGCTTTTGGGGTCATATTCATGAAGTCTGTGCCCAGCCCTATTTGCCCAGTTATCCCAGCACCCTTTGCTGAAGAGGGAGTCCCGACCCCAGTGAATAGACTTGATGCCTTTGTCGAAGATTGCAAAATAAATATTTTTTGTTAAATACTTAAGTGTAAGAAATTTGCAACCATATAGGCCCATCTATCAACACTCTGTCTTTTATGCTATAATTGTTTTATGTATTACATCTACACATGTTTTAAACCCCACATTGCAAAGTTATTTTTTTGCTTTAATATAAATAAAATGCTATTTTCTTTAATTTAAGTGAAATGTATATTTTCAAGAAATTTAAGGGGGAAATAGTATTTTTCACTTACCCACCTATTTACCGTTTCTGGTGCTCTTTTTCCTTTCTGAAGATTCACATTTCCAAATGGTGTCATTTTCCTGTAGCCTATAAACTTCCTTTAGACGTTTTGTAGTGAAATCTGCTAGTGATGAATTCTCTTACTTTTTTTATGTAATGTCTTTATTTCACTTTTATTCTTGAAGGATATTTTTACTGGATATAGGATTCTGACTTGACAGGGTTTAGCCTTGGTTTTGTTTTCATTCAGCACTATAAAGATGATTTTCTATTTTCATTTGGCCTCCAGTATTTCTGACAAGTCCACAATTATTGATATTATTCTTCTGCATATAATGTATCATTTGTTGTATTGGAGTCAGATATGTGGGCGGTCTGATACTGGTTCTGCCATTCACTAGCTGTTTTGATTTTGTGCAAATTACTTAACCTGTCTGAGCCTCCGTTTCCCTATCTTTAAAATGCTGAAAAGCCCTAAAGAGAATTTTTGTTTGGTGCAAGCTTGTGCTTTTCCTCTTCATCCCCAATAAAAATAGAGCCCATTTAAATCATGTTATAGCTTTATAAAACATCTTTTATGCACCACCAACAAGCATTAAAAGTATATATTAAGCTTGATATTGTGTCCAAACATACTTTACAAAGAAAGTTGGGCCGACATTCTTTAAAGCTCTGAACTTTTGCTATATGTTTCAGTTAGTATACTGGACACAGGAGGATCCCTTAAATTGATACTGTCTCTTAATTTAGGAACCTGGAGTGAATGAGCAGCATATGATTTTCAGGACTGAAACAGGGCCTTAGCCAGATGGGAGTTCATAATTTTACATATTTCCCTTTCTCTAACCAGAGAAACTGAATATGGCATTGATGATTATAACTTAGAAGACTGTGTGTTGCTAAGAACTGTGAATATCTTTACTTCAGTTTAATGTTATCAACCTTCCCAAGGTCAGTAATGTAGAAGATGCAGCTTGCAAACAGGGGCAATATTTTATATATTGTCAGTGTCTGGAACATAGTACATGCTCAGTAAATCTTTGAATGGAAGGATCAGGGAGGACCCAAAATTTGGTTTAGAGTTCTCTCTACCATTTTATAACATACTTCATATCTGAGACAGACTTTATGGTACCATAGGTGGGATGGTGTAAAAATGAAAAGGGAAAAAAAAAAAAAGAAAGTTAGAGGTCCAGTATGGTCATTTCTGTCCATCTAAGTTCAGATACTCCTGTGCCTTGCTAGGATATAAGAAAGTAATCTTATTAGCACATCACAAAGATATTATTTGGGGGAAAAAAACTTATACTAATATTAAAAGAAATCTAAATTTAAAATAATTCTAAATATTTATCACAGTATAAGAGTGAGGATTCTTGGGTGGGAGGGGGAGAGGGAGGAGGGAGGGAGGTTTCGGTGTTGGGACATAATAATCAACTACATTGTATATTGACAAAATAAAAATTCAAAAAAAAAGAAATGAGCAAAAAATAAATAAATAAATAAAACAACTTTAAAAAAAGAGTGAGGATTAAATATAATAATATAGAGAACTCCTACAACTCAACAACAGAAATAAAAAAATGAAACATAGCTAAAAATTGTATATAAGTAATCAGACAATAATCTGGAGTAATCTAGAGCAATCAAACTCATAGAGACAGAAATTAGAATAGTGGCTACCAGGGAATAGAAGAAAAGGGTGATGGGTTAGTGTTTAGTGGGTACAGAGTTTCAGTTTGGGAAGGTGAAAAGTTCTTGAGATAGATGGTTGTGATGGTTACACAAATGTTCATGTACTTCATGCCACAGAACTGTACACTTAAAAAATGGTTAAAATGGTAAATTTTATGTTATGTGTATTTTGCTATAAAAGTCAAAAAATAGAGGTAGACATAGAAAAGTTAGGTGGAAAGATTTATAAGGAAAGCTAAGGTAAGCAAACAAACTAAAACATTTTCAAACACCACTTTTTCTACAAGTTTTGCCTTTATTTGTCCAGGGTTTACAGGGACCCCCTGGAAGTACAGGAGACCGGGGACTTGCAGGAGAACCAGTAAGTTTATCTTTATACTTTTCTAATTGTGTTTTTCTCATAATATACATTTATCTTTCCATTATTATTGCCCTGGTGTTCTGTGACTGGGCCAAACTTATCATAGACACCATAGGGTAATTATGAAGAATGAATATTTTGCCGTAATATAGTTTTTAGTGCATTTCTGGTTTCTCATAGTCAAATTTGGTGCTATTTTTCTGGAACTGTTAAAACTGAGCATATTTCTGTTTTCAAGAAAGAAAACCCTGTTTTATTGAATCTCAGAAATTCTCTTTCTGAATGGCTTGCTGTTTTTATAATTATTACATTGCCACACACACGCACACACACACACACACAAAATCACGTTTATGAGGCCAACTCTATAATAAAAGAACATACAGAGAAGCCAAACTCTACATCTAATGGGCCAAAATGTACAAACATGACAGAAATGCTGTTACATCAACAATACAAAAACTTAGATCACAATTTCATAAATATGATTCAATTATAGGGTTTCCATGGAAAATGAATTGTGAAAAGGAAAGACCTTGTCACACCTACTTTCTTACAATGAATTCTTTATTGCCAATGAAGTCATTCTTCTGGTTAATAATATAGGATGTAATATGCTGTAATGTGCTTCTAAGATTTACAATACAATATAGTCTTTCAAACCACTGGGTGATTTTATCATCAGTTGACACAAAGGTTTACAGGTGGCCTTTACGTAATTCATTTAGATAACAGCAAGTGGAAAATTCTAACAGTTAAAGAGCTATTCTTACCAAACTGTTAATTTCCTCCTTCACTTACTTAACCCATGATAAAAAGCTCTCCATACAATAAGTAAAGCAATATATGTAATTCTTGGCAAATAAAGAATCTTAGATATGGTTTTGATTTTATCCAACTAAATTCTTTTTGGTTTTCTCCCTATTTTGTATGTCTTAACCTGCCATCCCAATTCTAATGTTTATTTGACCTAAAATAATACAACTCTTACTAGCATTATTTACTTTCATATCTGTATCCCCTGAAAAGTATGTAAGCTCCTTAAAGTCAGAGATAATTTCTTTCACTTTTGCAATCCTCTGTCCTGGCATAATAAATCTACTCAATGCATGTTTGTTAAACTAAATTGACAAAAGGTCATGTTCCCAAAGGCATAATCATTCAACAAGTAGGGAACATTACATGAAGTGAAATGGAATGAAAACTAATTGAGCCTTAATGAAGAAGGAATTTAAGTAATGATAAATGTGCCAGTAGAGCTATAGAAACAGCAGAGACAATATCTTAGTATCTACATAAGAAAATACTTGTTCCTTTAGCCTTAGATGACTTAAGTGGCTTAAGAGAACCTAAAAATTAACATGCGGGTCACAGGGCCAGTGGGGCTAGTAAATAAAATACGAATCAATTTATAATGGATATAATGGGCTTTGTTTCATATATATAAGCTGCCTGGTCTTATCATAGAAAAAGACAGTAGAAAATTGGTAAAATGAAGGGCACAGAAGTGATGTTAAAACATATTTAAAGTCTGAGAAAAATAAAATAAGAGAGATCTGTACTCTTTCTATAGCCAACAACTCAATGAGTTGTCTCTTTTTCCCAGATAAGATTCAAAATTGGTTTGCTCATTGTAATGCAAGTATTTGGATTTTGTACATGACCATTCATTCATTCATTCAATCAATGAATATTTATTAAGAATTTGCACCTGGGACGTAGTGGTAAGCATGGGTTTTTCAGTCTGGTGATAAAAGTAGACATTAATTAAATAATCACCGATAAATAATTATAAACTGAGATAAATGCTATAAAGTATAGGAATTCAGTTCTAAGAGGGTCTATTACAGAGAGACTGTTCTAAACTGGGGGCTAAGGAAAGCTTCCATGAGGAGAAGCAATTAAGGATCTGAGGGATGAATAGTAGTTTAGTTGGGCAAAGATGGGGCAAGGACATTTCAGAGAGAAGTCATGAGCACTACATATTTATTTGAAGAACTAATAGAAAGCCAGCATAGCTGTGGCACAGAATAGGGTGGAAAATAATTGCAAACTGAGAATGGAAAGGCAGGTGGGTGACAAAACGCACACAGCTTTATGATCCCCATTCCCAAGTATTTGTATTTTTATCCTAACAACAAAGGGACATCATTGAAGGGGTGGGGCTAGTTATATGATCAGAATATTGTTTGGTAAATATCACTCAAACCACAAGGATGTAAGGGGCCAATAATGGCTCTCTGTTGCAATAATCCAGATAAGAGACAGTAGAAACTTTTTCATTAGCAGAGAAAAAGTGGACAGATGAAAAGATTCGACAGATTTAAAGAAATTATCCTGTATGTGAAGTATAATTTCTAAATTTCTGGCTTGTCTTGTTAAAGAGGTGATGATACCATTCACTGAAGCTGGGAAAACCAACAGAAAACTATGTTTGAGAGTGGAATATTATAAATTCAGTTTACTTATGTTGAACTTGAGGTGCCTTCAAGAAATGTGAAGTTGGCAGTTAGATTCAGAGCAGAGGAATACACTGAATTTAAAAATATTGGAGTCATTGCTTATGGAGAGAGTATAGAAGTGAGAAAAGAAAATGATCTAAGGCTGAGGTTTAGTGAATTTCAACATTTACAAAATGTTGGTAGAAATGGACAAAATTGCAGAGAAAACTAGAGAGATAAGAGGAAAATCAGATATATAAATTCGGAGTTTCAGCTCTGTCCATAACCTATCTTAAATTCTTCATGACAGTCGTCAATTCCTTTAAAAGTATGTAGGCATAAAGAGGGGTAGGCAAACTACAGCCACAACCATTTACTTATGTATGGCTGCTTTCATGCTATAATAGCAAAGTTGACTAGTTGTGACAGAGACCACATGACCCACAAGCCTAAAATACTTAGTATCTGGCCCTTTAAGAAAAAGTTTGCTAACCCCTGATGTAGATTTTAATCACATTTTCAAAAGAAAAAGAAGGGCCGGCCCGGTGGCGCACTGCTACAGTGCGCCGCTTGGGAGTGCGGTGGCGCTCCCGCCGAGGGTTTGGATCCCACATACAGACCGGTTCCCGCTCACTGGCTGAGCGAGGTGCGGGCGCGACACCGAGGTTTGCGATCCCGTTGCCGGTCCCTGTCCGGTACGGGCGTGACACTGAGGGTTGCGATCCATTGCCGGACACGAAAAAAGACAAAAAGGAAAAAAAAAAAGAAAAAGAAAAAGAAAATGTTCAATCAATGCAAAACTGGTACAAATAATGTACCTAGTTTTGTGCAGTGTATACAATTGCCCTCAGTAAGAGGGTAATGGTGGAGCCTCTCTCCCTCTTTTTCTTCCTTCCTTTCTTTCTTTCTTCCTTCCTTCCCTCCCTCCCTCCTTTCTCTCTCTCTCTCTTTCTTTCTTTCTGGAAAACTTGAGTTGAAAAAACATCTCCTGACCAAAATAAATATCATTGATATTGCTAAGCATTGAAAATTGCTTTTAAAAGAATGGACATGGGGAATACTATACTCTTAAAAATTAGTTCTTCCTAAGCTTGTTTTATTTTATGCCCTATAATTTTTAAAATATTATTTTCTAGTACCAGGAGTCACTTCCACTTACCTCAAAAGATAATTAACAGGATTCTAAAGTTAGCTGAAATTTATGATAAAACCTCACCACTAAATTTACTTATGAAGATATACAAAATGGCAATAGTGTTGGAAACAAAAGATAAAAAGGAACTCTATACCAGCATCTCATTAGAATTTTGATGATAATAAAGTCAGGCAAAGATAGCAAAACAGTTTCTGACCTGAAATGTAAAGAAGTTGGAAGTCATCATTCCCATCCTCACAACAAGAAAAAGGCTAAACAATTGAAAATCAATTCTTCTTAGATCCATCAGTGAATTGAGGTCTCGGGACAGATTGCTGCCCCCAGAAATGAAGAGACAGGCAGATACAGAGAATCACAGCTTACCAGGAGCAGAAGCCCACATCTGCACAGTAGGAACACTTTAAACTGTAATTAACAAATTACTGAAGAATCAGTATAGACTAGCCCGAGTATTAAAAAACTCAGAGAAGGCCCAGTCTTTGGGGGTTCCCCACACTTTTCTGAGTTCTACTCCCTCCAGGAGCCCTACCAGATTCTCACTGTAAAGGTCAAAGAAAAATTCCCTCCTGCTTCCAGCAGAGGGGAATAGTAATCATTCTGAAACACATCATAGGGAAACTAGCAGATCACAAACTACTGAGCTTTTACTAAATACTTACTGACCTGGGGAAAGGGAAATACCCAATTCCAGCCCCATCTAGCTTTCAATTGGGGGAGGAGAGGTATTCAATTCTAGCCCCTTCTCGCCTTTGACATGGGAGAATGGAAATACCCAACTGAGGCTCACTAAAAGTCTGAGACCTAATTATAGGACTATAAAATGCTTCCCATCCCCCCACATCTTACTATCCCATCAGTAGGGCTCCTGTACAATAACAGGTGACTACAGCTAAAAGAACTGTAGCCACAGACTCTAAGGAGTCCCAAAGAAAGCCAAAAGAAAACAGTAGAGTCAAAAACAATGACACTGGAGAAAATTTTAGCCTCAGACTCCTCTACTACAACAAACAGTAAACACAGCCTAATTCCTAGCTAGATAACATAAAATCTCACGTTAAAGGCCTATTTACCTCAGTTCCTTTTACATGATACATCATGTCTGGGTTTCAACAAAAAATTATGTCAGGCTAAAAGGCAAAAACAGTCTGCAGAGACAAACCATCAGAAACAGATTCAGATAGGGCAGAAATTTTGGAATTATCAGACCAGGAATATAAAAGCAAAAGAGAAATAAAGACTTTCTCAAACAAAAATTAAGGGAATCTATCCCTAGTAGACCAGCCTTGCAAGAAATGTTAAAAGAAGTTCTTTAGAGAGAAGGAAAGTGATATAGGTAAGAAACTCAGATCTAGGAAAACAGAAAGGAAGAGCATTAGAGAAGGAATAAATAAAGGTAAAATAAAATCTTTTATTTTTCTTATTATTTATTGATCTAACAGGTAATTTGTATAAAATAATAATAGCAACAGTGTGTTTGGCATCATAACTTAAAGTGTAATGAATGACTACAATGTTGTAAGAGACAGGAAAGGACATGAAATGGTATAATGTTATTGGAAAATGGACTTGGATTAATTGTATATATGTTGACCAAAAGGAAGAAACTGAGGCAAAAATATATAAAACAATGAGTTTGGGGGGACCAAGACTGAGGGCTATAGCCTAGGAAACACAAATTCAAGTTGCCCTGAATATGTGCTTTTACAGCAGCAATTACAGACAGACTTTGAAAGGAAAAAGGAGAAGTTAAGGGGGCAGTTCCAAAGCTGTTTGCCAAGAATTTACATTGGTTCACTAAAACAACATAAGCTCCTTATTGGCTATACCTTGCTCTTAGCATCATAAATTACAAGAACATTGCAATAAAGAAAGGGTGAGGGTCATATTGTACAACTTGTGATAACATTTGGGTAGCATTGGTGGGGCAGCAACTAGTCTGGGAACTGTTGCTAAAATGTGCAATTAAGCAATTATCCTGGACATGTGTGAGGGAGACATAACTGAAACCCCATGCTCATATCTCTCTAGGCCTGATAAGTTTAGCAGACCTCATATGGCTCAGATTGTTCTGGGCCACTTTTCTTTTTCAAAATACATTGCAAGCTGTAGAGAAACCACTAAAAAAGTTTTAAAAGCAGTATAACTTGTATGCTAAAACAAGAGAGAAAGTAGAATCTTATCAAATGCTTAATTAAAAGCAGAGGGAAAACAAAAAGAAGGAAGAGGAGGGGAGAAGGAGAAAGAAGAGGAAGAAGAGAGGGAGGGGGAAGAGGGAGGGGAAGGGAAGGAGTAGGAGGAAGGGGAGAGGAGGAAGTGGAAATAATAAAGAACAAAGGGAACAAATAGAATAACAAATATGCTAGATATTAACCCACTTTTGTCACTTTAGATATTAGTCACTTTAAATGTCAGTGGTCTAAATATACCAATTAAGAGACAGGAATTGTCAGAGTGGATAAAAAAGTAATCCCCAACTGTATGTTGTCTTCAAGAAACCTACTTTAAATGTAAAGACAGATATATTAAAAATAAAAGGATAAAGAAAGATATATTAGCTAACACAAATCAAAGGAAAGATGGAGTGATCCTATTAATTTCAGACAAAGCAAATGTCATAGCAAGGAAAATTATCAGGGGCATTTTATGATAACAGGGTCATTTCTCCCAGAAGACATAACAGTAATGAATGTATACATACCTAACAAAGCATCAAAATACATGAAACAAAAGCTTATAGAACTCCAAAGAGCAATACACAAATTTACTACTATAGTTGGAGATGTTAACACCCTTTGGTCAGTAACTGAGAGATCTAACAAGCAGAAAATTAGTAAAGAGTGAGTTGAAGAATACCATCAGTCAACTAGATCTTATTGACATTTACAAAATATTTCATCCAACAACAGCAGAATGCACATTTTTCTCAAGCTCACTTGGAATATTCACCAAGATAGACCACATTCTGGGCTGAAAAACACACCTTACCAAATTAAAAAAAATAGACATCATACAATGTCTTCTCTCAGAGCATAATGGAATTAAATTAAAAATTGATAACAGAAACATGACTGGAAAATCCCAACATATTTGGAGATAAAACAATACATTTCTAAATAACATCTTGGCCAAAGAAGTCTCAGGAGAAATTTGAAAATATTTTGAACTAAATGAAAATACAAATCATCAAAATTTAGGAGATGCACGGGGCCAGCCCGGTGGCGCACGGCTACAGTGCGCCGCTTGGGAGCATGGCGGCACTCCCGCCGAGGGTTCGGATCCCACATACAGACCGGCCGCTCACTGGCTGAGCAAGGTGCGGGTGCAACACCGAGGGTTGCGATCCCATTGCCAGTCCCGGTCCGGTACGGGCGCGACACTGAGGGTTGCGATCCGTTGCCAGTCATGAAAAAAGACAAAAAGGAAAAAAAAAAAAATTTAGGAGATGCATCAAAAGCAGTGCTATGTGGAAATTTATAGCAATTTATGCAAATATTTAAAAAGAAGAAAGAATTCAAATCAATAATCTAAGCCTCCATCTTAGAAAACTAGAAAAGGAAGAACACTTAAATACAAAGTAAACAGAAGAAAATAGATCATAAAAAAATCAAAGCAGAAATAAATGAAATTGAAAACATGAAAACAATAGAGAAAATCAATGAAATCAAAAGCCGGTTCTTTTGAAAAGGTCAATAAAATTGATCAATCCCTGGCCAGGGAACTAAACTAAAGGGAAAAAAAAAAAGGAAACACAAATTACTAATATTAGAACTGAAAGAGAAGTCATCATTAGTAATCCCATAGACATTAAAAGCATAATAAATGAATTATGAATAACACTGTGTTCACAAATTTGATAATTTAGATGAAATGGGCCAATTTTTTGAAAGATTGGACCCCCCCCCCGCCCACAACCAGGCACACTACTAGTGCCTTGGGTTCCTGCCTGGGGGCCTGGGGCAAGAAGCCAGGGACTGGACACCCCCCACACCCACAACCAGGCACACTGCCAGTGTGTCAAGGCCCCACCTGGGGAACCAGGACATCAAGCTGGGCACCAGACCCCCCACCTACAACCAGGCACACCACCAGCACCAAGGAGCATGCCAAAAACATCTCACCTCCATGTGGGTGGCCCAACACAGTAACCACAGCTGCCCTGAAAGTGGCTAGACATCACAACCACCACGCAGATGGTCCACAAGCTACTGGAGTGCATTGACACAAGGAGAGTCACCAGCAGAGACCAAAGAAAAGAAGTCTCTCTGCACAAAGAACATTCCAGAGTGACAGAAGAAGCATTTGCTCTATGGTAATATTGGGGGACCTGAACACACCTTTCAGCATTGGACAGATCATCTAGGCAACAAATCAACAGAGTAACCGTTATTCTTTCAGAAGGAGAGAAGAAATCTAGGGTTATCAGAGGTGGGAGGGAAGATAGGGAAAGATTGGACGAGGGGCATAAAGAATTAGTACAATTTGCAACAATATACATACTAGTAACATTGATTTGATCAACATATGTCAACATTGAGTCCCAAAAATATGTATAACCAATTATAATTCAATAAAAAAGGATAATAAATGAATTATGAATAACACTGTGTTCACAAATTTGATAATTTAGATGAAATGGACCAATTATTTGAAAGAATTATTCTAGCAAAACTCACATAAAGAGAAGTTGTTCATCTGAATAGGCCTATATTGATTAAAGAAATAGCATAAGAATTAATAACCTTCCAAAACAGAGAGCACTGATGATCTCACCAGTAAATCCTACCAGACACTTAAAGAACAAATGATACCAATACCCAACAATCTGTTCCAGAAAATAAAAACACCAAAACATTTTCAAACTCATTATATGAGGCCAGCATTTCCCTAATACCAAACCAGACAAACACATTACAAGAAAACTACTGACCAATACTATTCATGAACATAAATGTAAAAATCCTCACCAAAATATTAGCAAAATGAAAGCAACAATATATAAAGAGAATTATACATCACAACCAACTGGGATTCATTTTGGGTATGTGAGGCTGGTTTAATATTAGAAAATCAATTAATGAAAATCAAGAAGAAAAATTTAAAACATAATAATAAAAAGAAAATCAGTTAATGTAATCCATCACCTCAACAATCTAAAGAGGAAAATATGATGCTATAAAAAAGATGCAGAAAGGGCTCTGTGGCTCACTCGGGAGAGTGCAGCACTGGTAGCGCTGAGGCGGCGGGTTTGGATCCTATGTAGGGATGGCCTGTGCGCTAACTGGCTGAGCGTGGTGTGGACAACACCGTGCTGAGGGTTGCGATCCCCTTACTGGTCAGGAAAAAAAATAATAATAAGATGCAGAAAAATCATTTGGCAAAATTCAACGCTGTTTATGATAAAAATCCTCAGCAAACTTGGAATAGAGGAGAACTTCCTCAGCTTTATGAAGAACACATATTTTTAAAAATCTTATAGCCAATGTTATAATTAATGGTGAGAAACTAGATACTTTTCCCCTAAGAATAAGGGAACAAGGAAAGGATGTCTGTTTTTCTTTAACTCCTATTCAGCATTGTACTGGAAGTCCTAGCTAGTTACAGTAAGACGATAAAAGGAAATAAAAGTATACAAATTAGGAAGGAAAAATAAAATTCTTTGTTTGCAGATGATATGATGATCTATGTAAAATACAAAAAATTCCAAGAAATTGATTTCAAAAACAAAACAACTCCTGGAACTAATAAGCAATTATAACAAGATTGCACCATACTGGAATACAAGTTAATAATATAAAAGTCAATTGGGGGCCGGCCCGGTGGCGCACTGGATAGTGCGCCGCTTGGGAAGCGTGGCGGCGCTCCCGCCCGAGGGTTCGGATCCCACATACAGACCGGTTCCCGCTCACTGGCTGAGCGAGGCGCGGGAGCAACGCCGAGGTTTGCAATCCCGTTGCCGGTCCCCGGTCCGGTACGGGGGCAACACTGAGGGTTGCGATCCGTTGCTGGACACGGAAAAAAGACAAAAGACAAAAAAAAAAAAAAAAAAGTCAATTGCTTTTTTATATACCAGCAATGAGTAATTGCAATTTTAAATGAAAAATACAAAACCATTTACACTAGCACCAAAAAAGAAAGAAGGAAGGAAGGAAGGAAAGAAAGAAATAGACATAAATTTAACAAAATTTGTAGAAGATCTGTGTGAGGAAAACTGCAAAACTCTGATCAAAGAAATCAAAGGTCTAAATAAATGGAAATATATTTCATGTTCATGGATAGGAAGACTCAGTATAGTTAGGATGTCAGTTCTTCACAACTTGATCTATCAATTCAATTCTAGTCAAAATCCCAGCAAGTTACTTTGTAGATATTAACAAACAGATTCTAAAGTTCATAAGAAAATGCAAAAGACCCATAATAGCCAACACAATATCGAAGAACAAAGCTGGAGGATTAACACTACCTGACTTCAAGACTTAATGTAGAGCTGGCCGGTTAGCTCAGTTGGTGAGAGCGTAGCTTATAACACCAAAGTCACAGGTTTGGATCCCAGATCCCAGTACCAGACACACACACACACACACACACACACACACACACACACACACAAAGACTTCATCTAAAGCGTCAGTAGTCAAGACAGTGTGGTAAAAGAATGGACAATTAGATCATTAGAGCAGAATGACAAGTCCAGAAATAGAACACAGATATTGTCTGTGCTCTACATAGTATACACAATGTATAGCTGCAAATGGACTTTGACTAGGAGCAAAGGCAGTTCAATGGATAGATTCTTCAATAGGTGATGCTGGAACAAATGGATATCCACATGTAGAAAAAATGAATCTAGATGCAGGTCTTGTACCTCTCTCTCTCTCTCTCTCTCTCTCTCTCACACACACACACACACACACACACACACACACACACACACACACACCTCAAAGTGGATCATAGATCTAAATGTGAAATGCAAAACTATAAAACTCGTAGAAGATAAACATAGGAGAAAATCTATGTAACCTTAAGTTTGGTCATGAGTTTTTAGATACAACATCAAAAGCACAATCCATGAATGAAAAAATTGATAAGTTGCACTTATTAACATTAAAAACCTTTGTCCTGCAAAAGACACTGTTAAGAGATTGACAAGACAGGCCATAGACTGGGAGAAAATATTTGCAAAACATATATATGATAAAAGGCTTGTATCCAAAATATAGAAAGAACACCTAAAAAAACAACCCAGTGGAAGTGGGCAAAAGATGTAAACAGACACCACACCAAAAAAGATATAGAAATGGCATAGAAGCATATGAAAATATGTCCATCATCATGTCTTCACGGAAGTGCAAATTAAAACAAAAATGACATGCCACTACACACCTGTTGGGATGGCTAAAATCCAAAACTATGACAATACCAAATGCTAGCAAAGATGTAGAGCAACAGGAACTCTCACTTATTGCTGGTGGAAATACAAAATGATACATCCATTTTGGAAGACAGTTTGGCATTTTTTACAAAGCTAAACATACTCTTACCTTACAATTCGGTAATCTCTTTCCTTGCTGTTTACCAAAATGAGTGGAAAATTTATGTTCTTGTAAAAACTTGCACATGAGTGTTTACAGCAGCTTTACTTATAGTTGCTAAATATTGGAAGCAACCAATATGTCTGGTATGGTCTGATTGTGTGTCCCCAAAATTCATATGTTGAAATCCTAACCACCAAATTGATGGTATTAGAAGGTGGAACCTTTGGGAGGTGTTTAGGTCATAAGAGCACAGTCCTCATGATTGTGATTAGCACCCTTACAAAAGAGACCCGAGAGAGCCAGATGGTCCCTTCTACGATCTGACGACACAGCTAGTGAGCACTATCAATTTACCAGAAAGTACATCAATTCTGCCAGGGCCTTGGTCTTGGGCACTCCAGCCTCCAGAAGTGTGAGAAATAAATTTCTGTTGTTTGTAAACTATCAGTTTATAGTATTTTCTTATAGCAGCCTGAACAGACTAATACAATGTCCTCCAATGAGTAAATGGAAAAACAAACTTGGTACACCTGTACAATGGATATTATTAAGCAATAAAAAGAAATGAGTATCAAGTCACAAAAATTCAGAACCCAAAATGAATACTGTTAAATGAAAGAAGCCAGTCTGAAAAGGCTGTATGATTCCAAAGAATTTTATGTTCTGGAAAAGGCAAAACTATAGAGACAGTAAAACAGATCGTACATATGCTTCTAAAACAATGCTAATTTGTTTGCCACATGTTTGACAGGGATATTAAATTAGATATATGACTATCTTACCCAGAAAATAACTTGTGAAAGCCCTTAGCACAATATTTGATGCTTATTAGGTGCTTGATAAATGTTTGCTAAGTGAATGAATGAATTAGGTAATAAAAGAGTGAATGGTTCTCCTTTCTTTCCTTTCCTTTTCCTTTGAATCCAAGCATAGCTCTATGCTATTCATAAAAAACACAGACGTATCAACTAAAGATATAATTTTGATTATACAGAGAGTAAAGTAGTACATTGATCAATGTATTATGCATTATAATATTATATATGTTGTATTATAAATTCTGTATTTAGATGTGTATGTTTATTGAAATACAGTAAGCTTTGATTCTCATATCTTAAATTTTATTTTAATATAGGGGCCACGAGGACTGCAAGGTGAAGCTGGACCTCCTGGAGAAATGGGTGTTGAGGTAATTTTTTTGTGGTTCTTTCTTGTTCGTCAATAGTTAATGCTTTTTATAAGACTCTAACGTAAAGTTAATATATTAGGCGTGTATATTATGAAGAATAATTCTATAGTATTTTGTTTTATACTCAGAAAATGAAGCCTATAAGCAGAAATGATTATTGTATGAACCTGAGTTTATACATATAAAGTTCTCCTCTAACAATTGAATGACAGATCAAAAAGTAGATAAATCTTTCCCTTCACTGATTTAGAATTGACTTTATAGCCCTTAATTCTAAGATGTTATATCTCTTTGATAAAAGAATATTGAGAAGTTACCCTATCTAGGACATATTTTGGAATAATAAACCACATTTGTTATAATTATAAAATCCAATTACTTTATTTCCATTCTTTGTTAACTTTAACACTAAATAGATTAAACAAATTCTCTCCTCCCTTGGCTTCCGTGAAACTGCTCTCTTCGTTCTGCACTTCACCTTCTCCTTAGCCTTTCTCAGTCTTGATATGAAGTTGCTCTTCCAATTCCTTGGCTTGGCAATCATGCTATGACAGTGACTTTAATTAGCAGTGTTATTCTAATAGCTCTCAGCTTGATAGTTCTAATTTATGTCTCTCTTCTCAGCTCCAGTAACTGATTTCCTGTTGTCTTTTTAGATATCCACGTAGATATCCCACAAACATGTCAAATTCAGAGTGTCTAAACCAGGCCTTAGCCAGTTAGCTCACTTGGTAGAGCATGGTGCTGATAACACCAAGGTCAAGGGTTTGGATCCCCATACGTGCCAGCTGCTGGGAAAAAAAAAACAAAAACAAATGCGTAATGGCTAAACCAAACCCATAACTTTCCCACTGTTCTTCCTCTTTTTATTCCCGTCTCAATGAAAGATACCCCTTATTACCCAATAACCCAAAACTGAGTCATCCTAAACTCTTGCTCCTTCCTCATCCTCTCCAATCAGCCACCTTTTCCCTTTGAATAAGGTTTCTTCCCCATTTTCTCTAAAATCTATCCCTCTCTTTTCATCTCTATTGCCAACGCTCTAGTCCTTCAGGTTTATGCCATGTCCCCTCCAGCTCCCATCATTCTATCAGCTATTTGTTGCCAGTTTATCTTTCTCATGTCATTCAACTCCTTGAAATTTTTGAAGTGCCCTCATAGGCTTTAGGCTAAAGGCTTACTGTGCACTGTGTATCTGCTGGGGATACAAAGGTGACTGAGATAAGGTCCCTGACTCCTTTGGGAATTTATTATCTTTTTGCAGAAGATAGTCCTATAAGAGATCATGATATTGCAACGTGTTAGACCAAGCGATGGAGATATTGGCAAGGCAATGTAGGAGCAGAGCAATAGGTACTTAAACCCACCTGGGAAAGGGAAAAATAAGACTTATGTTTATATGTGGGGGGGGGAATAATAAGATTTTTAAGTAAGAGTAGGATTTAGGCATATGAAAAGAGAGAATAAGGATAAGGGAATTCCAGAAAAAAAGGGATAGTCTGAGTTAGAACATGAAATATGAAGCAGTGTGGATTCTTTGATGCTTAAAGTCGAAACAAGGAGTGCTAACAGGTGGAGAGGTTATAGGGAAATGGTTAGAGAATGAAAAGTCTTGCATACTCTTTTAAGAAGCTTGAACTCTTTATTTTATAGCCTATAATAAGTCATTGTAGAGTATAGGCAGGGCAGTGATAAAGTCAGATTTGTACTTCAGGGAAATAATTCTAGCAGCTGCATAAAGCATGTATTTGAGGAGACAACAGTGAACTTTAGTATACCTTTTAAAAAGCTACTGCATTGATCCAGGCAAGAAGTGATGGAGGTCTGAATTAAAGCAGTAGGCATAGAAAAGGAAAGGAAGGGATCAATTTTAGAAATGTTTGTTATATAAATTCTGCAGAACCTGTATATTTGTGGAATTTGGAAAGAGAAGTCAAAGATTATTCCCAGATTTCTAGGTTCTGTGACAAGATGGAGGTAATAACTTTTCCTGAGACCAGGAAAGAAGATGGTTTAGGGAGGTTAAGGTCATAATCTCCTCATCTGCCCAAGGTAAATTGCTAACAAGTAGCAGAGTCTGGGTTCAATGTGACTCAAAAGTTAATGCTCATAACCTATACTGTCCCACATCCTCTGAGCCTAAAGAAAGCTCAGAGAAGTCATACCTCATAGCTTGAATTTTTTTAAGAGATTAGGATGAGAATTCTGTGATGATAAGGAGTAGGGGTTGAGTAGGTGACTTCAGGAAAATGTGATGGTTTAGAATAGTGGTTGGGGATAATAGACAAAGAAAATGCCCTGAGACAAGTAAAAAGCAGGTATACCTCACTAAAAGTCAAACCGAAGTAGGAGACTGTGAATTCGCATTATATTATAATAATTACAATAATACTTAAAAATTATGGAGCACTTGCCATGTGCCTAGCATTGTTTGTGTTTTTTATCATATTAGTGGATTCTCACAACAACTCTGCAAGCTAGGTGCAGTTATTATTGCCATTTTACAGATGAGAAAACTAAGGCATAAAATGGTTAATAACTTACTCAAGAGCAGTAGCTGGTAGTTGTGGTAGAGATTAGATGTAAATTTAGGCTAGCTGCCTCCAGAACCCATGCTCTTAGCCACTGTGCCTCTCAACATGTAATGATACCACTGTTCCCAAGGTCGTACTTTTTTTCTGCCAGTGTTCTTCTGGTAATAGAAATGGCAAAAGGCAATTTAAAGCTCTGATTCAGGATTGGTATAACAAAAGAGGTATCACAGAGATCAGAAGATCAGGTTTTGGATTTAGACTAAGAAAGGCTTAAAAGAGGTCAAGAGGGGCTCACAGATGGGGAGAAAATTAGAAATGAAGGAGGTCTGTGAGATTAAAAGCAGTTTTTATATGGAAGAAGTCCTCAAAGAGTTGGAATTCTCTGTTGAGAGAGTTTTAATCTTAGAGTGAGATATTAAGTTCTACAAATGTCTGATGCAGAGCAGAATCCCAGGCAGTCTTGCTTTAGGGTTCTTTCTCTCACATGTGCATTATATTGCTTTTTATAACAGTGAAGAAGTTAAAAAAAGGTAACCAACAGAAGAATTAAATAATTGGGCCGGCTTGGTGGCGCACTGGAGAGTGCACCACTTGGGAGCGCGGCGGCGCTCCCGCTGAGGGTTTGGATCCCATGTGGAGACTGGTTCCTGCTCACTGGCTGAGCGCGGTGCGGGTGCAACACCGAGGGTTGCGATCCCGTTGCTAGTCCCCGGTACGGGCGCGACACTGAGGGTTGTGATCCTGTTACCGGTCAGTAAAAAAAGACAAAAAAGGAAAAAAATTTTTTAAAAAAAAGAAGAATTAAATAATATAACAACTATTTTAAAAGTTGGAGAAACAGTGGAAAAGGAGAGACAGTATAAGGGAACTAAACTTTTAACAAGGCAATACAGAAGTAGAGGTATACTTAGTGGGTTATAGAAGCAACAACTAGGAAAACTAAAACCAAAAATAATTTCAAAAAGTAATTGCCTCTGAGGACAGGGACCGGGGCTTTTCATTATAAGCCCATCTGTTCTGTTGTGCATGTATAACCTTTATTTTGAAAAAAAAACAAAACAAAACAAAACAAAAAACACAAAGTGAATGTGGACTGCAGAAGCTGAGTCAAATGGAAAACTGAATTTCCATCTAAAATACTATAAAATGATATAAAAGCTATTTTAGTCTCTAATAATAAGGAAGGTTGTCATCCATGGATCAGAAATATTGAGGAATCCCTGAAAGAAAGCAAACAGGAAAGAAAGGAAAGGAGAGAGGGAGGGAGACGGAAGCAAAGGAAAGGGATAGGGGAATTGGGTGAGGAAAGGAAGAGCGGGGAAAAGGACGGGCATGCATAGCATGCTCAAAAGCAAGATAAATATCTCTGGGAGACAAAAACAATACAACAGCAAGTGTAAAGCTCCAAACCTAGAAATAGCCAGAGGTTGCTAGAAGTTGCATGTTTTCAAAGATAAAAGAACCAAAAGCTTCCCAACAAAACTGGACCCACCCATGAAACAATCTCCAGTATATTGTGTGATATTTTTTATAAAACCAATAAGGAAAAATGAATTTTCTACAGAAAGTAGTTTCCAGAGGGCACAACAGAAAGGAATGGGAAGACCAAAAGGTGAAGAAACAGAACAAACAGTGAGAGTATGAGGACAGAAAAGTAGAAGAGAAAGTAGGAAGTAGCTTATCTTTTATTCTTTCACCAAGGTTTAAAGGATGAGAGGAAGGATTGGAAGAAACTGGTGGTTAAAAGTCCTGATTTCAGGTGAAATTGTTTTGGCATTTGAACTGTTAAAGGATCCCAGAAAGTATCTGGTCTTATGTTATAAAGTTTAACGGGGCAGCAAATATCCTCATCTGGAAACAGATATCTTACCCTTGAACTAAAACTTACTTCTATCTTCTTGTGGGATTGTTATTGCCTTTGTAACGTGTCAAATGATTCTCTTGTAGGGACCGCCAGGCATTGAGGGAGAATCTGGTCTGCAAGGAGAGCCAGGTGCAAAGGTAACCTTCCTAAAATGTAAAGGGGAGGGTCTCTGAAATTTTAACATTTAATCCCTTACACCCACCATCTTGAAAGCAGGTAAGGCTAGCAGATAAAAACAGGAGTGTTTTGGAATGCCTATCCCTTATGCTATGCCCTCCATAATTAAACACAGTTTTAGTAGAAAGGAGTTTAGTCTTCCCCTTTGTTTCTTCAGGGAGATATTGGACCTGCAGGCAGTGTTGGAGGAAATGGAGAACCAGGGTTACGGGTAAGTGCCTACTGGAAACCCTATTAATGCACTGACCTGCTTACTTCAGAGATTCAAAACTTAGCCTGAACACTATTATTGAAAATGTTTGTTTTTATTTTATAATTTAAAAACTGCATTCCAAATCCTGTTCACATTCTGATTTAGTAGCCTTTAGAGTACTAACCTCATACATTCTTTTGCCAAAATCAGTTCTTCTCTGCAGAACCCTTTCCAAAATGTGGGGTCACTGTGATTGTCACTAATGTTAGCATTGAGAAGAAAGTCACAAATGCAAGCGATCAACTCTCAGGATATTTCCTGACCTAACAATACAGACAAAAAATTGAAATCTAATTTATATTTTAAAAAATTAGACTTATGCAAGGTTAATAAGATACAAGGAGATAATTGTAAGTAGTTGTAATTAGATAGCTTAGAGAAGTTATACGAATTTAGACAACCTTTACCTTGAGCTATGGTGAGTTTTTCCCAAGATAACAGTGTCCAAGATAATTTTAAGAGGCATTGGTTTACTAAAAGGCAAAGTAGGGAGATATATTTTGCATTTGGTTTCTTTCTCTCTGTTTTCCATTTTTGGGGGCATAAGTGGGGGGTGAGGATAATGGAAGTGTCATTGATGAGAGAGATGGAGCAACTATGGATAAGCACCAATTAACTTTCTTTTAAATAATTTAATTATAAAAAGAGCCAATGCTGGGGCCGGCCCGTGGCTCACTCGGGAGAGTGCGGTGCTGATAACACCAAGGCCCTGGGTTCGGATCCCATATACAGATGGCCGGTTCGCTCACTGGCTGAGCGTGGTGCTGACAACACCAAGTCAAGGGTTAAGATCCCCTTACCGGTCATCTTAAAAAAAAAAAAAAAAAAAGAGCCAATGCTACTTTAATAGCTTCATGAAGTGTGGCTCTGCATTTCTGCAAGTTCCATGTCTAGAAGACAGCTTCTTGATGTACCAGGGCCTTAATCTTTGCCTCTTCTCTATAATGGAGAAAATATAGAAACTCTGAAAATCTGATAGAGTGATCATAACCAAATCAAATTGTATTAACCCATGTAAATTTAGTATAGCAAGGTATAATTTTATGAGATGCAGTATTTACACAGTATTTACATTCCTTGAACTCAGAATCATGTCTAGCTGTATAAATTTCCACAGTTACCAAATGTATATAAAATGCCTTTAATTATCTAAAATTTATATTAATATTCTGAGGCCATTTTGTATTTGAATTTACAACACTCTAACTCTTTAAATCCTCTGCAGAGCTATTCAGGGCAAATTAAATCATGCCTATTATACTGTCAAATCCCCTTAGAAATAAAGTAGAAGTAGGAATAAATGAACCCTGCTACTGTCTATACATGACAGGGCAAAAAATAAAAGAAGGTAAGTGATATAGCAAAAAAGTTAATCTTACTGTTCTGCTACAAAATAGGGTGAACCAGGATCTCCTGGAGAAGAAGGTCTCCAAGGAAAAGATGGATTAAAGGTAAATTATATTTTTAACATTATGTATAAAATACATGTTTTATGAAATCTTTGACATATATATGCTAAACAAAAACATGCCTATGTGTGGAAAAATTATTTCACTGTATTCCTTTTTTAAAAAAAATTTATTGGATTACAGGGGACCCCAGGAGAAAGGGGACTTCTTGGAGAGGATGGAGAAAAAGGAGAAATGGGCTTACCAGGAACTACAGGGCCCTTGGGTAGACCGGGTCAGATGGGCCTTCCTGTGAGTACTACTGGATTCATGTTCAAATACTCAGTGAACTCAGTGCCTGCATGTGTACATGCACATACATACACTCTGACCCCCTTATGTATCCAGTGGGGTAATTAGAGGTGTGGAGCTGTGGCTTGAGAGAAGGACTCAAATCAGGGATTGATGATCAGCCCTCCTATGATCCAAAGAGGAAAGACACTTTTTCACATGTCTTTTTGCTACTTTTCCTTAAGCCATAGAACTTCTGTCGTAAAGCATTTGCAGGGGAACGTTTTGTGTTGTCTCAAACTTAGTTTGCTTGAATATTTTGCATCTTTATTCATGGAACTGAAAGTCTTATTGTGGAGTAATATCCTAGTTTCAGGATAAAATAAGTTCTTCACAAGCATAAATAGGCAATTAATATCTGATCCTAAATTGTAGTATTACTTAAAGGGAAATTCTAAATGTCATATCGAACAAATCCTCTCAACTCAAAGCAAACGAAAGATGTGAATAAATAATGAGAGCAGCTTCTTTCTTTCTTAAACATTTAATTTATGATATTTGTTATATTCTTCCACATAAAGCCTCTCTGGTCATTTCACTGTTTTACTATTCTATTCCCTCTTTCTTTTTGTAAATCCTTAAACATGAGTTCTCCCCAAGATTATTCTGTCTTTACTTGTCTACGTTTTTTTTTTTTTTTTTTTTTTTTTTCTCCTTAGGAGATACTCTTCTATCTTGGGAGTCATCCCTTATGTCTCTACCAGAAAATGATTTCTCTTTCCTCGGGACTCTGATGGTCTTATTCAGCCTTTTAAAGATTGCTAATACTTTTAAGCATGTGGGTCTCTTCCCCCAGAGAGATCATAGCTGTTCAAAAGCAGATGCTTTTTATTTACTCCTTTCCACAAACCGCATTGCTTCTGTGCTCCGCTATTTCCACATGGGGGTTCAGTAAAGACTGAAGAACTAATCATGAGTAAACTGATCATGCAGGCGGTCTAGGAGACAAAGTAGTGATTTACACAGTTTGTAATATTTGTGCTTTTTTTCCTGTACTTCTCATCCTCTAGCTTCTAACCTCTAATGTCCTATCTATGATCTAATAATGTCCTATCTATGATAGCCTCTCCCTCAATCAGCTCAGTTAGGTTTGCAAGACTAAGAGGAAAGCTCTGTCTAGAAGAATACAACTATTATGAATGAAACACAAACTGGCCGTCTCACCATTCACATTTAACCATGACTATAATGGTTTTAACAGCAATTAAAATAATGTTATAATACATTTCCCCCCCCCAAATAATAGATAATTGTACCAACATATTTCAAAATGACATTTGAAGAATGAGGATGAATCAGAAGTTTCACCTTTTTCTGCACTGGCAAACAGTCTTTTTCCCCTCCAGTTTTACAGTACAGTAGTCCACCTTTCTCCACAGTTTCACTTTTTGCTGTTTCAGTTACCCACAATCAACTGAGATCCAAAAATATTACATAGAAAATTCTAGAAATAATTCAGAAGGTTTCAATTGCATGCCATTCTGAGCAGTGTGATGAAATCTTACAAGAATCACCCCTTTGTCCAGCGTGTCCATGCTGTATATGCTACCCGCTCATTAGCCACTTAATAGCCGTCTGGGTTATCATATCAACTGTAAAGATATTGCAGTGTTTGTGTTCAAGTAGCCCTTATTTTACTTAATAATGGCCCTGAAGGGCAAGAGTCATGATGCTGGAATGTTGTTACAATTGTTCTATTTTATCATTAGTTATTGTTAATTTCTTACTGTGCCTAATTTTTAAATTAAACTTTATCATAGGTATTATGTATAGGAAGAAAAACATCATATATGTAAGGTTTGGTACTATCCGCTGTTTCAGGCATCCACTGGGGTCCTGGAACACATTCCCTGCAGATAAGGGGGTATAACTATAGTGGTAAAGTGCTCGTTTCTCCTCTGTCCTTCCCTCTCAGTCCTGAAAAACTGTGATGGGTGTTTCGTCACAGCAAATACTAAGTATTAGAGAATCCTATCTTAAACGTCATCAGTTTAGACACAGAGCAGTATAATTTCAGTTATATATTCTCATAGAATCCTCTTAATAACCTGTAAATGTTATTATTCCTCATTTTACAACTGAAAAAAAAACTCAGAGAAAGCTGAGAAGAGGCCTATGCAAGATAACATAGCAGGTGGCAGAGTTGGCACCAATTCCTTTCTTTTCTGACTTCTGTGTCTCTAGGCCTCAATTATCCATGAGGTAACCAGCTTTGGTCCCATATTTTGTCTTTCTAGGATTCTTGATATTTTTCGTCTCTTTTAGAGGACTCATCCCTCTTTCATTAGCATAAGGCCTGGACCCACAGAGGAGCCAAGTAACAAATGCTCATAAAGTGTAATTATCTTCCTACGAATTCTTGCCAAATTTACCTTTTTTTATGAAAATCCATTGACAACTATTTATACTTTACCATAGATTTTAAAAATCTACTAGCCTAGTTCTCTTGCAGAACTGAAAGAGTTGGTGCAGAGGGAGAATACAGCACTGAGAAACAGGAAGACCCAGAGAGGGTTGATGCAGCAAGGCAGCTGGTGATGGGCAGAGCAGAGATGAAAAAGGGGCTCAAAACAAAGCATGGAAAAATGATAAACAGATTTCATCTGCTTCATAATTTTTCCCAGGAATAATCCTGCCTGGTACACATCTTTGGTGCCTTTTTTTAGTAATAGCACATGTGTGTTTCTTTTTCATTTTTTTTGTTGTTCTCCTTGGAATCTTAAATGCCTTTCAGCTTATAAACTCAATAAAAATACCACGGCATATTTTTTCGAAAGAACTTTATGATCCCAGGAACTATTGCTTAATCAGACAGGCTGATGTTGGATTTACTTTTGCACTTTTAAAATTCTTCCTTAGGAAATGTCACAAAGACACTACCTTGGATTCTTACAAAATAAATAAGAAAGAGAGTGAGAGAGAGAAATAAAACTTTTTTTTTTCCAAAAGAAGAGAAGCTCTATTACTTCCTAGAAGATTGGGGAATAAGATCTGGACTGAAAAATAAGGCAAGGCATCAATAACAGATTCCAAATTTAAGATATAGACTTCTTTGAACAGGAAAAAAATGTATATTTTATTCTTGAATTCTGTGCTAAAATGTTGCATTGCCTAAATGCATAGCTCTGTATGAGAAAAGAGTTGGGAAGCATCCGAAAAGAACCATCTGCCTGACTTTGGGCTGTCATTCATTTCTAAAAAATCTACCACTGTTGTGTCTAAGATCTAAATAGATGTGGACATGTTAAGTCAAAGTTGAATGTATTAAAATGAAATTATCCTGTTTTATTTCTTTAGGACAAAATTCTGTTGGCTTTATTGAAGTATGGTTTTTCTGGTCTGATTAAAGTGGTATGATATTAGGTAGAGGTGAATATCTTAAGAGAAGGTGAAATGAAATAAAGTACATTCTCTAAGAAGTTTTTAAAATATTACCTTAAAAATGAAGACATAAAGATGACATAAAAATATCAATAGTTAGATGAATGATGAGATAGATATACATGGCTCTTGTTCCTGAAACAGTTTCCTTGGGAAACCTGAAAAACAATCAGTTGGGAATTTGGGGGTCAGAGGCATTAAGAAGTAAAGGATTATCTAACTCTTTATCATATAGGGCTTGTTTGTTCTGAACTGTTTCATTATAAGGCAACACAGAAATAGAAAGCCCTGCACTGACCACTATGTAACCATTGTTCAAACCCCTGCTCTCCCACTAAAGAGCTGTACATTATTGGGTGAGTCATTCTTTAGTTTCTCAGTTCACCCATTACACATAATAAAGGGGTCAGAGCTATGCAGAACCTCCCAACATGGTCATGTCAGGAGGGATTCTGAATTAGCAGGGCTCAGTTCCTTCTATTCTTACTTTGGTCAGAAGAAATTCTCGTATGACTATTTAACATATTAGATTCTATAAAGGTTTTCTTTGGAAGAAAATGTTCTGCTTTGGAAGAATCATTAACTTGAACTTTGTAAGTTGTAATGCTATAAAATGTATTTGTCTGTACATTAACTCAGCAGAGTTTTTGAGTGCCTTCTATGAGCCAAGAACTCTGCTAAGCATTGGGGATACAGTGCAGAACAAGACTAGCAAGGTCACTGATCTCTGACCTTATAGTCAAATAGATTAAATATCACTGCAGATTGTGATAATATGATAATGGAAATAAATGGGGTGATGAAAGAGAATAACTGATTAAGGGTAGGAAAGCCAACTAGTTAAGGGTGGGGAAGACTGTTTCAGCTAGGGTAGTGAGGGAAGTCTTCTCTGAATAGGGGGTGATTAAGTTGAGACCTGAAAGATAAAAAGACCATTTCATGCAAAGAACTGTGAGAAGATCCTTCAAGATAGAAGGAGCAACAAGAGCAAGATGTAGAGAGGAGAACGGCCTAAGTATTTTTAGAAAACTAAACTATCTGCAGTATAATGAATAGTGAAAAGTTATTTGAGATGAACTTGGAGAGGTAGGTAGGAAGCAGATCACCAAGGACCTTTTAAGCCATAGTGAGAAGCTTGGGTTTTATCCCACGTGTGGTGAGAAAATATTAAAAGGTTTTAAGCAGAAGAGGAACATAGCCTCTGATAGGATCACTCTATAATTTCCAAACATTGTTTAACAATACCTAGTGTTATGGGCTATCTGATGGATGAAATAAATTACAGGAAAAGCACAAATTAAATTTGAAATAGAAAAGCATGTGATGTGCCAAGACAATTCAATGAGGGGAAAAATGGTCTTTTCAACAAATGGTGCTAGAACAACTGGATACGTGCAAAAGAATAGTTGGACCCTTATAATATACACAAAAATGAACTCAATATGCGTCGTAGAACTAAATGTAAGAGCTAAAACTATGAAAATCTTAAAATAAATCGAGTAAATCTTCATGACTTCGGGTTAGGCAAAGCCTTCTTAGATAACACCAAAAGCGCAGGCAACCAAAAAAAAATTAGATTTTTGCTTTAAAGGACACCATGAAAACAATGAAAAGACAACCCATAGGATGGGAGCAAATATTTGCAAATCATATATGATAAGGGACTTGTATCTAGAATATAATAACCATTCAATAAGAGAAAGACAACCTAATTGAAAAATGGGCAAAGGATTTAAATTTCTCCAGTGAAGATATACACATGGCCAATAAGCACATGAAAAGATACTCAGCATCGTTAGCCATCAGGAAAATGCAAATCAAAAGCACAATGGGATATCACTTCACATTCACTAGGATGGTTATAAGCAAAAACACAGAAAATAAGTGTTAATGAGGATATAGAGCATTGGAGCACTTATACATTATAGTGCAGTCACTTTGTAAACCAGTTTGGCAGTTTCTCAAAATGTTAAACATGGACTTACCCTATGACCGAGCAATTCCACTACTGGGTAACAGGTATTCAAACAAACAGGTGTTGAAACAAACATTTGTATATGAATGTTCACACGTATTATTCATAATTGCTGACAAGTAGAAACAACCCAATGATCATCGCCTAATGAATTAATAAATAAAATGTGGTATGTCCATGCAATGGAATATTATTTAACAATAAAAAGAAATGATATGTAAGTACATGCTACAAAATGGACGAATCTTGAGATTATTATGCTAAGTGAGGGAAGCAAGTCACAAGAGATGAGATATTGTATGATTCTTTTGTATGAAATCTCCCAAATAGGCAATTCTATAGAGACAGAAAATGGATTAGTGGTTGCCTAGTGCTGTGGGGATTAGAATAAAAGGAAGAATGACTGCTTATGGGTATGGGATTTCTTTGTGGGGTAGTGCAAATATTCTAAAATTGATTGTGGCAATATTGAATTGTATACTTTAAATGGATACATAATTCGCATATGTGAATTATCTCTCAATAAAACTTTAAAAAATAGATATGATGTGATACCTCTGAGACAAAATAGCTATTCTCACAAAGCTTAAAATAATCAATAGAGGGCCGGCCCGGTGGCGCACTGGATAGTGCGCCGCTTGGGAAGCGCGGCGGTGCTCCCGCCCGAGGGTTCGGATCCCACATGCAGACCGGTTCCCGCTCACTGGCTGAGCGAGGCGCGGGGGCAACGCAGAGGGTTGCGATCCCGTTGCCGGTCCCCGGTCCGGTACGGGGGCAACACTGAGGGTTGCGATCCGTTGCCGGACACGGAAAAAGACAAAAGACAAAAAAAAATAATAATAATAATCAATAGAGTGTCAGCTTGTACCTCTGTTTTATCAGTAGGTAACATCAAGCTGACTATTTTCTATCATCATGATATATACATGACATATATAAATGGCATATAAATCATATAAAATTGTATTCTTATTTCTGTAATTATTGAACTAATCCACTTAAACATGCACATGGTAGAAAATGTTGCTATTTTTCCTATATGCCCTGCAAGCCTCTAAATGGGTTGCAATTGGCAATGCTAACTTTTAAAAGCCAACATATTGAAGCAAAATATTACTTTGCATTTCAGAACAAGCACTAAAATCAGCCAGCCTAAAACCAGTGGAAATTAATTCCTCCCCTCCCCAAAAAAGAACAATATATCTTTAAAGAGAAATAAATGTGAACAAAAGAACTAGGGGAGACCTTTCTGATTATGACAGAAGAAAATACAGTATAGCATAAGGAAACCTTTTTTCATACACATAATGGGTTCTTCAAATACATGCAAAAGTTTACTGTGCAAAAAAAATCCTAGTAGATCCATAATTCTATTCTCTAGAAGCTAAAAAACATTACAAAAATCTCTCGCTACACTTTGCCTTTTATTCACAAACTTTGTTTTTATTTCCAATATTTAGTTCTTGCCCTTTAAAATGTTATTTTCTTTTAAGTGAATACTTATTAGACTAGCTTACTGTCTGATTAAGGCTAAATATTTTGAATTTTGTGTGTGCATTCTGTCATTCATTTATTTATTCATTAAATATTTATGAGGCATCAACTGTATGCCAGGCACATTTCTGGATACTAAAGTTACAGCAGTAAATAAAACAGACAAGGTCCCTGCTTCATGGAATTTAAGTTCTAGTGTGGGAAGACAATGTGAACAAGACTGACATATTGGTAGTGATAAGTGCTGTGATGAAAATAAAACATAGTATTGGGATATAGAGTGACTAGGCAAAGGGGCTACCTTAAGTTGAAGTGGTCACAGAAGTACTATCTGTGGTTACATTGAGCCAGACACCTCAGCGTGAGAGGAAGCCAGCCATGTGAATATTTGAGAAAAAGAGGTCTCTCATAGAGGGAATATCTAATGCAAAGGCCCTAAGGCAGAAAGGGCCTTAGTCTTTAAAAAAAAAAACAGCCAAAAGGCTCATGTAGTGAATATATGGAAAACATGATGTCAGAGAAATAGTAGGGGCCAGATCATGCAGGAAAATGCAAATCAAAACCACAATGAGATATTACTTCACACCCACTAGGATGTATGACCTATAGACCATGATAAAAGGTTTGGAGATTATTCTAATTGCAATGAGCAGCCATTTGAAAGGTTTTAAATAGGAGAGGAATTTAACATTGTTAGTGATCATTTGGGTTGTTGGGAAGAGATGGTCTGTGGGGGTAAAAGTGGACCAGGCCACTTTAGAAGGCTGTGGCAGTAGTCTACAAGAACAGCAACGGTAGCCTGGAATGTAAGGAAGCAATAGAGATAGTGAATAGTGATCAAACTTCAAAGCATATTTTGTAGCTGTAGCTGATTGGACTTGATGATGGTTCACATGTTGAACAAGCAGAAAAAAGTAATAAAGAATAAACCTTCATTTTTAGCATGAGCAACTGAGTGGATGATCATACCACTAAATATGTAACAGGACTACAAATTTTTACTGAAATATTTGCAAATATGTCATTTCTTTATTTCTGGTTCATCTAGTTTTCCTCACAAGCCCCAACTTACTGATTCATGGGACACAGTGAAGGGATTGGGGGTGGGGGGACAAAGAATATTTAAAATCCAAAATCGATTGAATACTTAATCTAATCCTATAATTTAGCAGTCTCTTCTTGTAATTTTCAGACTATCAAGATATCAAAGATATCTCTCAAATTTCTCCGTCCTTAACCTCCCTCTTTCACTCCTTTCCAATATTGAGACTGTCATCTCATGATGGCACAGACAAGGAGGTCCTGGATCTTGATGCAGGTGTTATTCATGCTGATTGGGACATAGTACTGTCTCTTGTATATTTGCTCACTAGCTTCTTTACTGGCCTCTGAAAATGATGTCTGTAGCTGGTAATTTTTTTTTGTTGTTATTTTTTGGGGGGATTTTTTTTGGCAGCAGGAAGTGAGGAGGTGTTCCCTTGCTGAACTAGCTTCATTTCAGTTCTCACTAATTTCTATAGAAATAAAAATCATTTAGTAAAATTTAATATCTATAACATTAACTATGATACTTAATGGTGAAACTTCAAAGAAATCAGCTGAGATTAGTACTATTCACCATTTCTATTTAACATTTGCTAAGAGTCCCAACCAGTACAGCAAAAACAGAAGAAATAATCTACAAATTATAAGAATTACTGAGTTCAGCAAGATGCTGAATATAAAATTAATATAGAAAAATAGATTCCATTCTTCTTCACCAGCAACAAGCAGTTAGAAAGCTATTTCTAAATACAATTTCTAATACAATTAGCAAGAAAATTAAGTGCCTAGGAATAAATGTAACAAAATATTTGCAAAAATTTTATAGAAAATTTGTACAATTTGATAAGAATTATAACAGTTTATTAAAGATCTAAATAAATAGACAAGCTTTTTATATTCATGGATGGGAAGACCCACTATGATAAAATTATCAATTCTTCAGAAAAAAAAACTATAAATTTAGTACAATTTTAGTCAAAATCCTTACAGGATTTTTTTTGTAGAACTTGATTGATGAAAAGTGATTTTCAAATGTATGTTAGACCAACGGGCCAATATCAACACATTTTTTAAAAACAAGTTTTAAAAGGTAGGGGTAGGGTGCAGGTCATGGGTATGGTGGAGGTGAAAGGGCAAACTTGACTTACCTGACGTTTTAATTTATTACTGAAGCTAGGGTAATTAAGTTAGTGCCATATTGTTTACAGATAGACAGACCAATGGAAATAGAAGATAACCTAGAATCAGATCTAAGTGTATTTTAAAACTTGATGTTTGATAAATTGATTATATACTGCATATCTATAAGGAAAGGACAAACTATTTATTAAATAGTTCTAGTACAATTGATTATCCAAATGGAAAAAAAAACCTCTCCCTCACACAGATGCGCATGCACACACACACACAAAGCATTAAATTCCAAGTAGATTAATGACATAACTGTAAAAATCAAAATTTTACAACTCTTAGGAAAACATTTAAGAGAATACTTTATGACCTCATGAGGGAAGGGAGAGAAGCAGTAAGGATCTCTTAAACAAAACACAAAAAGAAACAAGAACAAAATATTGATGAATTTGTTTACATTAATAATTGCAAACTTGTATTAATCAAAATTTATAAGGCTGGCCGGTTAGCTGAGTTGGTTAGAACGTGGTGCTGTTGCCACAAACATCCAGAATTTGATCCCTATACTGGCCAGTCACACACAAAAAACAAAAGTACAAAAACCCCCCAATTCACAATAAAGTGAGAAAATAAACTACAGGCTGCAAGCTGGAAAAGATTTGTGGTATACAGAATGAACAAAATACAAATATATATAAAAAATTCTACATGTAACTCATGAAAAGAACAACCCAGTAAAATAATGGGCAGAAGATAGAAACCAGACATTCACACATAGAAGTTCAATAACTTTATGGGTAGATATTCATTCCTTTGTAATAACCATAAGGCAAATTGAAATCACAAATTATTTACTTTGTACCATGAAATAGACAAATTTCAAGTCATAGAGTACCAAACTATAGAGTAATTGGAACTCTTAGACATCACTGTGGGAATGTAAATTGATTGGCAACACCACTTTGGAGAACAATTTGGCAATATCGTGAAGATGCATATATCCTACAACTCCATAGAGTCATGCACAGGGTGTTTATTACAACATTGTCTGTAACAGAGGGGAAAAGAATTAATCAAAAGAAAAATGGTTAAATAGGTTGTAGTTGATAATAACATGGAATCCTGTAGTAGTGAAAAAAAAGAAAAGAAAAAGTGAATGGATTAAAGGTACTGAATAATTTCAAAAACAAAATGTGTTAAAGTTTCAAGGAATACTGCTTATTTAAAGTTTAAAAAGATACAAAATAACCATATATTGCTTGGAGATGCATACAAATGGAGTAAAAGTATAAAGGAATGCATGGGAACAATAAACAAATTCAGGACAATGTTTGCACCTGAATGTGGAGAGAGGGTGAAATGTTTGAAAGGTATATGTGTATATCGGGCTTCAATGATATATACATACATTGGTTCTGTATCTTAAAGTGGGTGGTGTGTATACATGGGTTTTCATTGTATATTTTAATATCTTTATATATATATTTAAATATTGCATAATACATTTTTAAAAAACAGCAGAAGTTAGTGAGAACTAACAATTATTGAGCTTTTCACTGTAAGTCGAGTCCTTTCTAAGCTTTACATACATTTCGTCATTTAATCTTAGTAACGCTTTAAAGTGGTTTTATTGTACCCCTTTCATTTAACAGGAAACCGAGGCTTTAGAAGCTGAATAATCTACCTCTGGCTATATAGCTATTAGATACAAGAGCCAGAATATGACTTTTAAAAGCTCACACCCTTAAACTCTATGAAGGTTAATTCACCTCTTAGGAAGAGGCCTTATAAACTACAAGACCCCAGGGTAGTGCAGCTATCATTTCTGCCTCTGGATGCAGCTGTAACTACAGCAATAGAATACAACTGCTTTGGCTTCTAAATTCAGTAACTTTCTGAGGCTAGAAGAGCATTTGGGAGGATAGGGCATGAGTCATTTCCTTAGGTATCTGTTTATTCCTCAACAAATATTTATCGAGAGCCCACATGGCACAGCGGTAAACCACAATTATTTCATATCTACATCATTTTTTGAGTGTGCCAGACTTTGAGGACACAGATTTGAGATTTTATTTTCATATTCAAATACTGCAAAAAAAAGTTATGATTAATTTTTAGCCGTTTTAGAATTTTCAACCTGGCTTACTGTGGATCTCACTTAAGCCTAACCGTTGTTGATCTGCAACTTCATATGGCATCCCACTTTTTACCAAAAAAGTGTATATTGAAAACTTTTAATCTACTTTTGGCTAAACAAAGTACTGATTGAAATGAAAATATGATTTCAACAGTTAATATGACTACCTCCTTTTTCCTTGTATTTCCTTCTCTACTTTTTTTCTCCCACAGATCAAAGAATCTCTCTTTAATGCTCTCTATTCCAATGAGATTTCGAGATTGTGTTTGACCATGTGTTAGACATATTTTCATAATCCTATACACAAGTCTCTGAGTTTACTGTAGCTCATAGAAGTCCTGAAATGATACATTTGGGTTTAGTTTAATTACATTATTGCAAATTAAAATGAGTATACTGAAACCAAGTAATTTTCTTCCTAGAGTGAAGAACAGTTTAATTTTTTCTATCTTGTTCACTTTGTGTGTGAACTTTATAGCTAGTAACAGCTATACCTCTAAATCATTATGACTTCTTTTTAAATAATTATACAAACATAATATTGTTGAAAAGTAACCCTCATTTTTACTTAGTGTTCAATTCAGTGATTACATAACTATTCAGACACTCCACATATTTTTTTCTTTAAGCATTTATTTCCTTTCTTATATTGAATATTCAGGGACCAGAAGGAATTGTGGGAATTCCAGGACAAAGAGGTCGTCCAGGAAAAAAGGTAATTTTTTTTAAACATCTTTTTATGCTGGTTTTCTTTCTTTTGATGTGCCCAGAGCTTCATAGAATGTTGTAATGTTTTTATCTGCACTGAATATAAACTAATTAATAATTGTAAATTTGACTAAAAAAGGGCACAATTGTATAAATTAATATTAAATTTCAGTTAGGAGTACTTATGACCTTGATTATATGAAGACAGATTTTCCAGTTTGTAGTTTGTAAGAAAAAATCTTTGCTCTTTCTTCTTCCATCATTTGCCAAAAATTATTTTCATAGACCATGGGCAAGAAAAGAGATAACAAGAGAATACCATGTCATTGGTGCTATTTGTTAAAAACTTTTGTAAAATATTTGAGGGAAATGAATATGAATTGTTTCTGGGTTTGTTATTAATGGGTTTTTCTGAATTGAAAAGGTAATTACTGATTTTATCTTTCCCATATAAGAACCACAAATCAATAATATTTTTATTTGCTTTATATTTTACTAAAAAAAAAGGCATATTCGTAAAATTCTAGTTTATGATAATGAAAAATTCACCTTTGTGTAGGATCAATAATTTGTTTAAATATTTGTGAAACATAGGAATGGTTTTCCCATTGGACTATAAGAGTTCAGAATATATTTATTATAATTAAATTTAAATCATACCATATTCTAGGTCCCAAAGTCCAATTCTGGTATTTCTGCTGAGATACAGCTAGTCCATCTCCCTGAGAATTTTTAGACAGTAGGAAGGATAATAGAAAATAGAAACAAATGAGGTAACTTTTAGTTGCCATTTTACCCATGAAAATAACCTCGATATTGAAGTCTCTTTCATCATACATAATATTATGTCTAAAGTCAACAGAAGAAGTGAAAACAGTGCAGATCTTTACAACAACCGGCATCCCTAGGAAAGTAAAATAAAGCCTATGAACTGTGACTAATACTAAAAATTTCCTGACTGGCTGTAGTCACAGTTTAGTTTTTCTTTGTGTCTTCTTATCAATAATAAAACAGGTTGACTTCCACTTTCAGAAAATGAATAATAACAATGTTGTTTAAGAGCAGCTGTATTTTGATGTTAAAGAAGTGTCAGTCGGTCTAATGGAAAGCAGAAGGTAACCAGTTTTCAGAAGGATGTAAAATGATATAAAAATATTATGTTTTTTTGAAAGCATACTCTTAAGCCAGTAAGTGGTGATGATCCTAAATATACAGAACTGCGCACTAGAACTTTTTGCATTGAACAGGTCTTTGTGACACTGATATTCTCTGTAGAAACAGACTTCTCATAGGGCTTGTGTTTTTTCTCATGATTACACTATATAGACATGCATACATATATTACAGAATTCAAAAGAAAAAACTTGATTATTGGAATTCCACATGAGCACCAGATAATCCCGTGCTTGGTTGTTCAAAATTATTATTTTAATCTTCTTTTTCCAAAATTACTTTTATCTTTAAAGTAATTTGTGTGGTGATAGTATATTATTAGTGTTAGTGGTGGTCTGTAATACTATTAACTTAAAGCAAAGTTGTATTTATAGAATTTTGCTTACTGAATATTCTCTGGAGTTATTCAGGTATATGATATAATTATAATTTTTATTTATAATTAATCTAAGTATAATTTTTTTAAAACTTTTCTCTTTTATTAATGTCATCCACAGGGTGATAAAGGACAAATAGGACCCCTGGGAGAAGTTGGAAGCAGAGGTGCTCCAGGACAAATTGGAGAAAGTGGTCCTAAGGGTGCCAGAGGAACTAGAGGTGCTGTGGTCAGTATTTGATTTGCTTCCAGAACTGAGTCACTGTGGATGGAAAAGAAATATATCCATGACCTTAAAGCTTCATCCCTTGATTAACTTTACAGAGAAGGCAGTAGTTCCATTGAAAATAATCTACCTCTATGGGATGTGGAGAATTGTAAGCATTCACATTCCACAGTACTTAAATGGCTTAGTGGTTTCTGGACATGAAAAAGGAAAGGAAAAAAACTAAAAATGGAAACAAAACATGAAATGAGGTTTTTAAAAATGGATTATAACTCCTAACCTAAGTAGGAAAGTTTATATACTTAGCACTTAAAATCAGGATTTAATGTCTGTATAAAACTGTGCTGTCATGGCTGACAAATTGCTTTGAAAATTAGGTTTACTTGAAATGGATTTACTTTCTATGCTTGGATTCCACATGCTTTATCTGGAGGTTATTTTTTTAACCAGCTATGATAAATCTCCATAACATCTCATTACATCTTTAATCTTTTACATGAACTTTGCATGATGTTGGGAACAAGTGTAGTGTGATACTTATGAACCTACAATAGCAAAATTATATTGCTAATATATTCATACCTGTTCAGAAAGTCACAGCATGAAAGATGCAAAATATTTAAAAAATTATCCGGTTTAACCTTCTGACTATTTCTTAAGTTTATTTACAAAATGCATGTGTATCAGGGTCTTTAAAAAGTTCATGGAAAGATTAGTGTTATCTTATAGTTTTATTTTTCTATGAACTTTTTGAAGTATCCTTGCATTTCCTAGTCTCTATTAAAATATCACAAATGCTAATCTTTTCATTTTTGGAGTCCATTGCATAATCCATTTATTGTCTAAGCGAGGTTTGCCTCAGGCTCATTTTCAATATCTTATTCCTTACTGTCATCTTACTGCTCCAAGCCTTTCTTACTTCCTCATATTTAAATTACTAATATTTCTCTGTCTTTGGCCTATGTGTTCAAAAACATTATGTAATGTGACTAATTTTAAATAAACATAAGAACTGATATATATATATACAAAGAATATTGCCTTCAAAGTAGGCTCCTACTTTGGATTTTTTGCTATAAAATTATTCACTTTCTTGTAACCCCAAAGTGTTTGGATCCCTATACCAGCCAGCTGCAGGAAAAAAAAAAAAAAAAAGAGTATTCACTTTTTAAATTTTTATACATTCCCGAACTACCTCTCCAAGAGATTTCACCAAATTTACAGTCCTACCACCAACACTTCATATTAATTCCTTTGATGTTTGCCAATCTGATAAATGAGAAAGTATATCTCAGTTCTCTATTTACGTTTCCCTGATTGCAATGAAGTAATTTGCACTTTTTTTCCTCTGGAAGTTGCCTGTTCATATATACTTTCCATGTTTTTCTGTTAGGTTTTTCTATTAGGTTCATATATACTCCTTACATGTTTTTCTATTAGGTTTCTATTGATTTGCAACCAGTCCTTATATTTTTTAAATATTAATATTGTTTTGTTAAATATGTTGCAAAACATATTACAAATATGTTTCTCTGTCTGTCATTTATCTTTTAATTCTGTTTATATATTTTGCTATATAAACATTTTAATCTTTACATAGTCAAACTTGTCAATCTTTTCCTTTACAGTTTTTGTTTTTTATTTCTTCATTAGAAATGCCTTCCCTACCTCAAGTATATAAAAATATTCTTCCATATTCTTCTCTTACTGTTTTTATAGCTTTACTTTGCCCTTACCTCTTTAACACATTTGGAGTTTATTTTTTTGGTATGTAAGTTTTAGAAGACTAATTTTTTTTGTTTTCAAATTGATAGACAATTGTCCCAATTCTATTTATTGAATAATGTATTTCTCTCTTTTCTGAAATGCTACCTTTCCCATACACTAAACTCTCATATATTTACTGGTCTGTTCCAATTCTATTTTCTTTTCTCAATCTGTTAGTCTATTTCTGGGTCAATACCACACTATTTTATTATTAAACCATTATAGTATCTTCTGAAATCTGTTAGGGCAAATACTTCCTAATTCATTTTTCAAAAAAGCTTCGCTGTTACTGTTATTTCCTCTTTTATGTAACTCTAGAGTCAGTTTGTCGGGGCTGGCAGGTTGGCTCAGTTGGTTTGAGAGGAAACTTTTAACAGTAAGAGCACTGGTTCACATCACCATACTGGCCAGCTACCAAAAATAAATAAATCGAATAGAGTCAGCTTGTCAATTTCCTTTATTATTGAATCTTTCTATAGAGAAACACCTGTGTCTTTCCGTATACTCATATCTTCTCATGTCCTTCCGTAAAGTTTTGTTATTTCCTTTATCTCTGTTTTTACACCTCTCTTGTTAGGTTAGTATTAGTTTTTTCTTTTTATGGATTTTATTCTCATTGTTAATGTAATCCTTTTTCCTTTACATGATCTTATTGCTGCTATGTAAGAAATCTATTTTTATATTTTGATCTTATATCCATTTTAATGAATTTCATCGATTCAAGTAGATGTTGAATTTTATCAGATGCTTTTACAACATTTATTTAGATCATCCCATGCTTTCTCTCCTTTGTTAATATAAGGAAATTTATTAATGGATTTCTAAAAGTTGAATCAACCATGAATTCCTAGGATAAATCTTACTTAGGTATGGTTGTATTATTCTTCTAATGCTGTGGGATTCAGTTTTCTTATGTTTTATTTAAGAATTTTGTTTCAGTTTATTGCATTTGATTTGTCTTAAGAAATTTACATTTGTTTGTAAGCAAATAGCCTGTAGTGAAGTGGTTTTTGTTTGGTTGTTTGGTTGGTTTTTTTGGTTTTTGGGGGTTTTTTTTGGTGGCTGGCTGGTACAAGGGATCAGAACCCTTGACCTTGGTGGTATAACACCACTCTCTAACCAACTGAGCTGACTGACCAGCCCATGTAGTGTTTTTTTTTTTTTGTTTGTTTGTTTAATCTGTACTATCCTTGTTGGGTTTGGGTATAAGAGTTGACCAAGCCTTATAAAATGAGTTGGTAAATTTTCCATATGTTTCTGTTCTTTTTAAGATTTTAGAACGTAGATATTATCTGATCTTTAAAGGTTTTGATAAAACTTGCCTTTAAAACAACCTGGGCCTAATGTTATTTTATTAGCAATAGGTCTTTGATTTTCTTTTCAAATTTTCTCTCTTCTTGAATAAATTTTTTAAAGTTTTTTTCTAAAAATTATCTATTTTATATAGATTTTCTAATTCAATAAGTGAAGCTTGTAATTACTATTTTCGTATAATTAAAAATTTTTTCTTTCTGTGGTTATGTCTTTATTCTTGTTCTTAATGTTGTTTTGCAGTGTCTACTCTTTTTCTTGATTGAATTTGCCAAAGATTTAGCTATTTTATTTTACTCAGTTCAAAGCGTCTATTTTGTTTTTTACTCATCTTTTTTTATGGTTTTGTATTTCACTAATTTATGCTTTCTCCTCTTTTCTTTGGGCTTATTTTGTAGTCCTTTTTTGTATCTTCTTGAACTGAATGTCTAGCTAATTTATTTTATTTCTTTAATTTATTTAATAAATGCATGTGAAGCTACCTATTTTCTTCTGTGTGCCTCTTTGGCCATATTCCCTATATTTTTATTTTAGTGTTTTCCCTATTCTTAACATATAAATAGTTTCCAGTTTCAAATTTTATTTTCTCCTTAGCAAGAGCTATTTTAAAGGGGTTTATTTCCAATTGAATTTTTTTAGTAAAATATTTTTTCTCAAAAAATAACATTTTTCTTTCAATCATTATGAAAATTATACCCACAATTTGGCAATTATTTTTTAATCATTTATTTAATGGAAATGTGGAATAAAAATATCATCAATAAATACTAAAACCAAATTATTTCATGTCCCTTCTGCTTGAGGTCCATTGCCAGCTCTCCATAGCTTATTAGATACCATAAATCCCCTAGAGTAGAAAACAGAACCCTTCACAGCCTGTCTCCAACCTATCTTTTTCTGGGTCAAAGGAAAATCATAAAATTTCTTTAGCTTATGCAGCCCTAAGCTCCACACGTCTAGTCTCTTAAAGTATGGCATTTACACAAGAAGCTTATGTAAGTTCTTTTCATAGAGATTTTGACCATTATCTTATTTATTTTATCCTCGTCGCCTACATAGTTCTCTGTAGGGTTAGAGCTCAATGCATGTATTGGAATTAATGAATTTTCATATATTGCCATAAGCATCAAAATGTGCTGCATGATGCTTATGTCACTATTTCATTTCAACTTTGACAGTCTATTATGTTCATGGCCCTCTTCTAAGTACTGGCTATTGCCACTTTGGGTCCTTATCTATTATGTGTATACTGGAGACATAGAAAATATTGCTGTGATTTTACCCGCATCTCTCCTCTTTTCAAAGTCATTTCATACTTTTGAGTGATTTTAACTAGTTTACCATAATATTACCTTAGTACATATGGAAGTGGGACCTTCCACCAGGTGGAATGGTAGATTACAGGAACAAATTGTTAGGTGCTCCTGTCTCCCCAGAGCGATCCCTTCAGGAGACTTGAGACAAAACAGTCCAGCAACAGGGATAGAAAGAGCTCAAGATTTATGGTCTCATTGTTTTTAAAGGATATTTCACAACAAACCCATCAGACTGGTCTGGGGATCAAAGAGCTCACAACAGTTTGTAATATAAATCGTCACAATGTAGAAATAGCAGTGCTAACCAAGAGCTGTCCTGGGCATTTTTGGATGTGCACAGGCTGGAATCCCAGTATGTCATCTACCTAAGTCCTAAACCCTTCATTTCTCCAGCCATTTTGGTGCCAGAGAGCCTGGAGCTGCTGCCTTTATCCAAGGAACTGGTATTCTGCAGAGCTGTGAAACCTGGAAGGCCTCCTTGGGGTAAACAGTGAATTTCCCAGCTCGGTGAATAGGATGGTTTCTTATAAGTCAGGTTCTTATGGGCAAAGAAGAAAAATAACTTGTTTCCCCTCTGTATTCCTGACCTATGTAAAAAATAGTCTTGCCAAATGTCAACATTTCTCAAGCACCTGTCCTTGGGCTTCAGCTTTCCTCTCTCCGTAATTTTTCTCTGGACTGCTGTTACCAGATGGCAGATCCAGGCTCTTGAACAAGCCGGGGAGGAGAATCTTTCATGGGACTGAGAGAAAGAAAAGAAAGAGGGACAGACTGATGGAACATTTAGACAATATGACTTTATTAGAAAACAAAAATATGCGCAGAAGCATGCACAAGCATCCCGCACAAGTGGGGAGCTACCCCCCGGATTCCTAAGGGGAGGGTTTATATGTTGTTCTGGGATGGGGGTGTTTCTCTTAACTTAGGGGAGGAATATTTGGCTGTGGGGAAGGATCTAGGGTAATTACGCTGTAATATGCAGATGTAAGTTTGCATCAGCTTCCCGTCATGCATCCCTGACTTTCTGGTCCTGCACAGTGAAGTCACTTTCCCCTTAACTTTCTCCTTTCCAGTCTAACTTCATGGATGAAAGGTGGTCTGCAGTTTTGTTCCTCCTGGCGTAATACTTTTCTTTAAGAAATAGACTTTGTTTTTGTAGCAGTTTTTGGTTTACAGAAAAATTGAGCAGGAAGTACAGACAGTTTACATACTCTCTCCACACATAGTTTCTATTATTAACATCTTACATTAATGTTGTGCGTTTGTTACAATTGTGAGTCAAAATTGATACATTATCACTGATCAAAGTTTTCACCAGTTTTCCCTCTTTGTGTTGTAAAGTTCTGTGGGTTTTGCCAAACACATAATGTATGTATTCAACATGACGGTATCATACGGAATAGTTTCACTGCCCTAAAAATCCTCCGTGCTCCACCATCTCATCCCTCCTCTCCCTCCTTCTCCCCTGAAACCCTGGCAACCAATTTTTTTTTTTCATTACCTCAAACATTTATCATTTCTTTATTGGGAAGGGTTTTTTGTTTAAAGCAGATTATTTTTGGTGTTTATGTATCTTTTCTAAGTATGTTGCATTATAGTCAGAGAATGTGATTTATATGATTTCTGCTTTGAGGAACTTTATTAAAAGTTTCTTTGAGGCCTGTTATACTCAACTTTTGTCAAAAGACTGTACCTTCTTGTGTGTGTGTGTGTGTGTGTGTGTGTGTGTGTGTGTGTGTGTGTGTGTGTGTGTATACACTGTTCTATGTACTTCTGTTGCATCAAGCTTGTTAACTGAGTTACTCAAATCCTTATAGCTCTTTCACAGTTTTTTTCTATTTGATTCACTGGTTTGTGAAAGAGGTTACTGAGGTCTCCCTGTCAATGTTAACTTCTTCCCACTTATTTTTGGGGAGTTACATATTTTGAAGATATATTCTTAGGTACATTAAGGTTCGTGTCTCATATTTACTTTACGAATTGCACATTTTATTTCTTGTTGTAGTGGCTCCTACCTGTCCATCCTAGGAGTCAGCAGCAACCTTTAGCACTGCCTGCCTTTCTGGCCATGGTTCCAACACTCACTCATTTATCCTTTAGGCAGATGTTGCAGCTGTTAGATACCCAGCACAAGTAGGGTACATAGGAAGACCTTCTGACTCCTTTCCCCAGTTAGTCAACCAGACCCTATTCTCCCTCTTTAATCTCTTGATTTCAGAGTTTGAAACTTTTTTGAGACTATTTGCACATCTGCAACAATTTTCTTTTTCTTCTTCCTTTTTTTTGTTTTTTGTTTGTTTTTGCTTCTTTTTTGGTGGATGGCCTGTACAGAGATCAAACCCTCAACCTTGTTATCAGCACCACTCTTTAACAAACTGAGCTAACTGGCTAGCCCTGCCAGTTTTCTTCTTTGCAGTTTTCAGCACTGGTTTCCTATCTCAAACCATAAAATTTTAGTTCCACTGATGATGTTTACTTGTTTTTCAGTGTTGTTATTACAAATAAATCGCTTTCTTTCCTCTCTCTCTCCTCCTCTTTCTCTCTTTCTCTTTGGATGGCACTAGTGAAACAAACATATGTCACTTAGCCATCTTGATCCAATATGCACTAGCTTTTTTAGAGTGCAGTAACAACTTTTCTTATGTTATTTTCATTTAGTAGCATGAGCTGAGTAATTACATTCTAGTCTAAATTATTCATCTAGGCAATGGCTGACTTATTAATTTTTTAAAAATTGATTTTGTACAATTTTTTTTCAGACTGAAACTTGATCTTTAGAATGAGTCTAAATTTAATAATCAGTGGTTAATAACTGCAGTGTGAACATTTTTAGAGCTGGGACTTTAATGAAGTCATCAAATATAGTGAAGCAAAATGATCAGTTGGGAAATACTCTACGTGCACGATCAAGAGACCTGGTTCTAGTGCATGGTTAGTGTGATATTTGGCAAGTCACATACCTATTCTCTCTCCTCATCTCCTATTTGTTTTGAGACTCACATAGGAGAATTGAAGTGGGAAGTTTTTGGTAATATGAAAGATAGGACATTTTTAGCATCATTTCTTTTGCTTTTTTCAATTGTCTGAGTCATCTTTTCAGTAGGTTAAGGACGTTTACTGATTAGCCTTTAATTTATGTGGTCTCCTCTCTATAACATATTGATAATAAGAGTAATCATAGGGTGATTATCACACGTAAGTTGTCAGTCATTTCTATTTTAACAGCTTTGACCAGGACTAAAATCATATTCATCAAAGTAACCGAAACTGTCAATGAGTATGGAGTTCTTCTAGTCCCATAGTGACAATATCAAAAACTCTCATACTTCACTCTCCAATACTTAGTGACTCACATCCACCACAAATTTTGACAAACTATATTTCCAAGAATTTGCTAAGACCAGCAGGATTCTGACAGCTGAAAGTATTTCTTTTAATATGAATAAGAATTATTACACTAAAAGTAAACCAAAGAGACATTTGTTGTGGGACTTCTGTGGTTCAGAAGAAAAATAAAGATAAAAGTTGGGGTGTTGTTTTTGTTTTCCCATTTCAGACTAGGTAAAATTTGAATCATGAAAAATCTAAAGGTAACAATTTAAATAATAGGAAAACAAGTTTAATGATTTAAATAGTTGTCTATTTTCTCTCTGACTAATATTTGCTTTTTTTTTTTAGGGACATTTAGGATTGATGGGACCTAAAGGAGAACCAGGAATTCCAGGTTATAGGGTAAGTATTTCTAATTGCAATATATATAATTATATATATTTAAATCTTTAATCTATAAATCTTTCTATCATATTTAGTCCTCATCCCCCTATAGAGCAAATCCTCTTTTTCATTTCAGAGTAGTACAAGATCTAAGCATGAGCTTGGTGGCATTAGGTAGAGCATGTACAAATGATACAGAAAGTGTCTACTTGCTTGTCCTTTTGTAGGGCCATCAAGGTCAACCAGGACTCTCTGGGTTGCCAGGACCTAAAGGAGAAAAGGTATGTTTATACTGACTTTTTAATCCTAAAGTTAAACGTTGAAATCAGGAATTCTTTCTCAAAGAATGCATGGAAACATTTTTAAGGAATAAAAGAAGCACTTTTCAAGTTGGAAATTTTTCAAATTCTAGAAGAAAAGAATAAATTTCAAGGAGCTTAAAATTTAAATAAATTCTTAAAATATCTTCCATGGATTGTTTCAATATCTAAGTGAAATAATATATATGAAAGTGCTTTAAAATCTATAAAGCTTTGTAGAAATGAAATTAATTACTTATTGAAAGAGATCATGAGACTCTAGATTAAATGACTAATTATAGTACATTTATATTAAAATTTTTGATGAGTTGAGAATAACTACAACAGTACTCTTGGTTTATAATAATATCATTGAGTTTGGGTTTTTTGGGGTTTTTTTTTGGTTTGGTTTTTGTGTTGGGGGTTTTTTTTGGCAGCTGGCACATACAGGGATCAAACCCTGGACCTTGGTGTTATCAGCACAGTGCTCTGACGAACTGAACTAACCAGCCAGGCAATAATATCATTGAAAACCTGACACTTTGATAAAATTCCTAAGCTCCTTTTTATGTAATTAAAGCAGACTGACACTTCCAAGAAGAACCACATACTAATTATAATTGTGTATAAAATATCTTATGCTTAGTTTCTTAGGTAAAAGTTTTCCACTCAAAAAAGATAAAAGCAAGGTGTATATTTTCAAACATATTAGAAAATAATAAGCTGTATATTTTAAAAGGTTATTTTATTATTTTTTCTTTGTTTGCAAATCATTATGTTTATTTTAGGGTTACCCAGGAGAAGATAGCACAGTCCTAGGACCACCTGGGCCTCGAGGTGAACCAGTAGGTCTTTTTCTAAAATTATTTTGATGCTCCAAGATAAAATGCAACAACTACAGTAGATTCACAACACCAATCACATCTTTTCAAAGAATTTTATTTTGTATTTTATCACATGGTGTGACAAGACAGCAGTTTTTTTGGTTGTAAAACCTAAATAATATGAAAGTCTTAGATATGAAAAATATGCAGGTCAAGATTCTTAGCATAATATGTAGGCTTAATACAATACCTTCCCAAATCTAACTTTCACCATTGAATGCATGGTAACAACTATTTGCAGTGATTGTTTAAAAACTTTATATAATCTAGACATTTTAGGACAGATTTATTTTTAATTATTAAATTCAAGATTATTTCTAAAGCATTTAAAAAACTGACCCGAATACTTCTTATAGTAGTTTACACACACTTACAAAGTGATTTTAAAATGCTTCTAACCAGTTATTAGAATCAATAACCTTTATTTTTTATTTTATTTTTATTTATTTATTTATATTTATTTTATAAATATAAAATGTAGTTGATTTTCATGTCCCTTTACTGAATCCTCCCTCCACCCTCCCTCTCCCCGCTCCATCAACATCATATCTGTTCGCTTGTCTTAACAAGTTCAAGGAGTTGTGATTGTTGTGGCTTCTTCCCCACCCCGCCATTTGTCTGTGTATGTATGTACTTATTTTCAGCTCCCACAAATAAGTGAGAACGTAGTATTTCTCTATCTATGCCTGACTTATTTCACTTAATGTAATTCTTCCTAAGTCCATCCATGTTGCTGTGAATGGTAGTATTTCATTTGTTTTTATAGCAGAGTAGTGTTCCATTGTGTAGATATACCACAGTTTTCTTATCCACTCATCAGATTATGGACATTGGGCTGGTTCCAACTCTTGGCTATTGTAAATAGAGCTGCAATAAACATTAGAGTACAGGTATCCCTTCGGCTTGATTATTTCCATTCCTCTGGGTATATTCCCAACAGTGGAATAGCTGGGTCATATGGTAGATCTATCTGCAATTGTTTGAGGAACCTCCATACCATTTTGCATAAAGGCTGCACCATTTTGCAGACCCACCAACAGTGTAGGAGGTTTCCTTTTTCTCTGCAACCTTGTCAGCATTTATTATTCTCAGTCTTTTGAATATTAGCTTAATTGGAGTGAAATGGTATCTCAGCGTGGTTTTGATTTGCATTTACCAAATGCTGAGTGACGTTGAGCATTTTTTCATATGTCTCTTGGCCATTTGTATATCTTCCTTTGAGAAATGCATATTCAGCTCCTTTGCCCATTTTTTAATTGGGTTACTTGGTTTTTTGCTGTAAAGTTGTTTGAGTTTCTTGTATATTCAGGATGTTAATCCTTTGTCAGATGTATATGTTGAAAATATTTTCTCCCACTCTGTTGGTTGTCTTTTCACTCTGTTGTTTCTTTTGCTGTGCAGAAGCTTTTTAGTTTTGTATAGTCCCATTTGTTTATTTTTCCTTTGTTTGCCTGTGCTTTTGGGGTCATTTTCATGAAGTCTTTACCCAATCCTAGTTCCTGGAGTGTTTCCCCTATGTTTCCTTTAAGGTGTTTTGTTGTTTCACTTTTGATAGTATTGACATTTTCACAATGTTAATTTTTCCAATCCAAGAGCATGGGATATCTTTCCATCTTCTCGTGTCCTCTTTAATTTCTCTCAACAGTCATTTGTAGTTCTCTTTATAGAGATTTTTCACATCCCTGTTTAACTTTATTCCTAAGTATTTTATTTTTTTGGTGGTATTGTAAATGGGCTAGCTTTCTTGATTTCTTTTTCTGCATGTTCATTATTGAAGATTAGAAATGGTACTGATTTTTGGGTGTTGATTTTGTATCCTGCAACTTTGCTGAAATCATTTATCAACTCCAAGAGTTTTTTTGTAGAGGCTTTAGGCTGTTTGATACATAGGATCATGTCATCTGCAAACAGGGACAGTTTGACTTCATCTTTTCCAATCTGGATGCCCTTTATTTCCTTCTCTTCTGTGATTGCTGTGGCTAGTACTCCCAACACTGTGTTGAATAGGAGCAGTGAGAGTGGGCATCCTTGTCTAGTTCCTGTTCTTAAAGGAAAAGCTTTCATCTTTTCTCCCATTCAGGATGATTAGCAGTGGGCTTATCAAATATTGCTTTAATTATGTTGAGATACTTTCCATCTATACCTAACTTGTAGAGAGTCTTTATCATGGATGAATGTTGAATTTTGTCAAATACCTTTTCATCGTCTATAGAGATGATCATATGGTCTTTGTCTTTGCTTTTATTAATGTGGTGTATCACATTTACTGATTTGCTTATGTCGAACCAACCTTGCATCCCTGGGATGAATCCCACTTGATCATGGTGTATAATTTTGTGTATGTGTTGCTGTATTCTGTTAGCTAGTATTTTATTGAGGATTTTAGCATCTATATTCATCGAGGATATTGGCCTGTATTTTTCTTTTTTTGTTGTATATTTGTCTGGTTTTGGTAATCAGGGTGATGTTTGCTTCATAGAATGAGTTTGGGAGAATGGCCTCTGTTTCTATCTTTTGGAATAGTTTGTAGAGAATTGGTATCAATTTCTATTTAAAGGTTTGGTAGAATTCTGCAGTTAGCCCATCTGGTCCTGGGCTTTTCTTTATTGGAAAAATATGGAACTCTTCATGAATTTGTGTGTCATCCTTGCACAGGGACCATGCTAATCTTCTCTGTATCCTTCCAATTTTAGTATATGTGCTGCTGAAGTGAGCACGAATCAATAACCTTTAAAAATTTCTGATCAATGGTCTTCTAATTAAGAATTTTAAGGGCTAACTGTAACCATGGTCTTTGAACATTAGCTATTGTAGCTTTGATTATCTGAATAACTGCCTCTGTGTCTAAAGAACATATATAAATTAAGCAAGTAAAATAAAAATGCTTAGTTCACAGAAATAAATGTAATTGTTATATTTTCCACTTTTCACCTAGTATCATATAGGATAAAAGAATTGTAAGGTGGCACAAGGATCAAAATATGTAGTCACTCCTGATATTTTGATCTGGCTCTTTGGAGATGGTTGAGAGTTATGCTTTGTTTTAGAAATAGACAGAAAAGATTCTAGAATTTTTCTGATTAAATCAAGCCATCTCATATAGAAGCAAATTTCTCTATATGAATATGTAGTTGTCTTTATCAAATGTATTCTAGTCTTTCTAAACCACTAAGAGAGAGCAATATATGGGAATAATACAAAAATGTAAAAAAAAATGAAAAAAAAAATTGTCAAATGAAGTACAGTAGTGCTTGTTTTCCCCAGATTTGGGTATGCCTGGATCAAAGAATGTCACCTGAAATAAAATAAGTATGTTAAAAGTCGACACAACAATGGTTGTTTTATCCAGTAGATGTGAGACAGGCATGAAACTTAAGCCAGGAATATCCTAAATAAATAAAACAGAGTCGGAGACTATTACCTTTACCTTATGTCTATTAACTTTATCCACACAGGAATAATTTAAAATTTATCAATTAAGGTTCCATAATAAATTCTGTGGTTTTGCCAACTAATTTCAATTTAAGTTTCTGTTCAAAAAGGTCTTAGTATATGATCACTAATGTTTTGAGTGCATTTTAGAGTAGATAATTTGAATGGTTTATCATATCAAAGACTTTATATTAGAAATATTTAGAAAAAGTTAAGTCTGAGTTTATTAAGTTAGTTTCTGCCTTAAGGATTAGAGTTAGTAAGTACAATTTTATAAGTTAATTTATGCCTTGAGGATTAAAATTTCAAGGACTAAAGAACAAATGATAGAATTGCTGATGAAGAAGGTAAAGTAGAATTAACTATTAAATACTTTTTAAAAGGTCATTTAAATATAATCTTATATAATTAATGGAGTTTGAGTAAGTAAGTGGCTGAACAATCCTGCTTAAATCTTTTTTCAACATTTTTTTTTTTGACTGGTAAGGGGATCGCAACCCTTGGCATGGTGGTCTGCATCACGCTCAACCAGTGAGTGCACTGGCCATCCTTATATAGAATCCAAACCCGCAGCCTCAGCGCTACCAGCGCCACACTCTCCCGAGTGAGCCATGGAGCCGGCCCTTCATTTTAATATTAAATATTTTGGCATCATTTGTAACACATTATACTCATCTAAAAATTCATATTCTTAAATTGGACTTCATTTCTTCAATATTTTTTCTAGCAGAATTATTAAAAGATTCTCTTTATAGAATTCAGCACTTAGCATATTTTGATGTTCTTGATGTCATTGAAACTCAATCTTCTGAAATTATTTAGTGGAATTAAACAAATTATCATACAATTGGTTTTATATTTTTGGCAAAAGAATAAAACACTAGAAAAAGAGAGAAAGAATAAATAAGAAAGAGTAAAACACACTAACGGTATCATCATCCACATTGACAAATACTTAGATGCAGCTGTGAAGTTGATTGTTTTTGTGTGGTCTCTGTAGGGTCCAGTGGGGGAGCAAGGAGAGAGAGGACAGCCTGGACCAGAGGGATACAAGGTAATTACTGCAAGGCATATGCCTTGCTTTTAAATTCGAGTAGGGCTCTCTGTGGGTCTGCTCAGTTTCAGATGAAAACAAGCATATTGAGATATGAGTGTACTTCAGAGAGTTCGTGGAAAAATGCAATTAAAAGATAGTGTGAATCTTTCCATGAACTTTTTCAGGACCCCTCATAATTAGTAGTGTCTTATGTTTTGGATCCCAGCTCTTCCTACTTACTGTTTCTTTTCCTAGAATCATCTTCGTCTCTTCCCATTGCTCCTTTTTTCTTCATTCAGATCTCAGCTGAAATGTTACCTCCTGAGAGGCCTTCTCTAACTGCTCTATCTAAAATAGAGTTATAGCCATCACTTCGTACCATATTTCCTGATTTTTTTCATGCCAGTGCTGTATTATTATTTTTTATACATTTTTGCTTGTTTGTTTATTGTCTGTCTCCTTCCACCAAAATGTAAGAATCATAAGAATAAGAATCTTATCTCTCTTTTTCATTATTATAGTCCCAATTTCTGGAACACAAACTTCTTGTTATATAGAAGGAATTCAATGAAGAACTGTCAAATGGATGGATAAATACCATTACACTATCAAAACTTAAGTCAATTCTTATCCTTTTCCATTGCTTAGAAGGATTTTATAAGACCAACTTTATCAGCTAAAATTATATTAGACTCTGTGTACAGCTTAGTCAGCATCATTTTTTAAAATCACATTTGTGTTGAAGATGTTCCGTATTTCCACCTTATATCTCTTCCGACTATGTTTACAATGTCAGTTGCTAAAAAAATGGTCATCTGTTAACTCTCTCCCTATAGTTCCTGTCTTGTTCCTTTCTCACAACATTCTCTGCCTACTCACATTATGTAATATTTATTTCATAAATCCTTTCTGTCCTTTATAATTTAGCTCAAACTCCCTTTTTCCCTGACCCACTCTAATAGTAACTTTGACCTCTTCTGTAATCCTTTAATATTATTGCTTATGTAAGTCATTCAACACAATTATTTTACCATCTTCTGTTGCTAATTTTTTTTTTGCTAATTATTTTTGAATATGCAGGTGTCTTAGCTCCCCACATTGAATATGACTTTTTCTTTCCTGTACAATGTCTAGTTCTGAGCCCTGTACATAATAGGCTTTTAATAATAAATTGATGGGTTCATTGATCCAATACATTTCTTTCTCAAGGTAAAATTTCTGTGGTCATGCCTGAAATGCAGACTTAGATTAGCCAGGCTGAATGGACAAGCTGGTAGATACAGAATTACCATGAATAAACTGATTTTCTCAAGCTAAAGGAATCTGAAAAATTGACTTTTACTTTGTAAAACTCTTTTTGAAGCAAATCTTGCTCTAAATGTTAGCTCAAAATGTTTGTGAAATTGTTGTAATGTAATTTTGCATTTTTCTATTTTCAAAGAAACATTTATTAGAAAGATATATGTTCTGTATTCAATTTACATAGCATTTAATAAACAAGTATTTCCTAATGCAACAAATCCAGTGTATTTACTTGAAATTAGCTTTTCCTTGAGTTGAGAGCCCACCCCAACTGCTTCTGGCATAATTTGAGAAACTTCTTAAACTTCTTCAGCTTTTTCTGTGCATGACTTCTTCACACAGTCTCAGGAATATCAGCTCCTTTCATCATCTTTTGGCCTCTACCAACTACAGTATACTTACTAGCAAATAAGTAGTCAACTATTCAAGTGGGAGAAGAAAAGAACCTCTTCATCTGGCTAGCAGAAGAAAAGCTCTGCTTCCATTGTTTTGGACAGTCAGACATTCTTCCGAAGCCTTTCACCAGAGGGAAACTTTTCCCTAGGCTCACTATGGAATCTATTTCACCTTCTTCATTCCAACTATACTCCCGATTTAAGTTTTCAGTTGTGGATGTTTCATGAACTAGTGTTATCCACGTCTTACTTTCTGTCTTATTCCATCTTAAGTCGTTAGGCTTTAGGGGTCATGTTATTATTCATTGATGGTTCTGTTCTAAACAGTTAGCCATCTTGTGCCAGACAGCCACACTAACTTTATTGCTTAGATTCCTCAGTCATGAAATATCCACACTTACCCCTGTCAAGTCTTCCCAGACACAGATTTTTAAAAATTGATTATATATTTTCATAGGGCAAGAGCTGACCATCAGCACCTATGCCCAAGATGTGTTGAGCAAATCAATGCTATCAGCATGTTTGCCACCTCAAAGTGCAATTATTTCCCATGTCCCCTTCCCAACCTCTCCCCAATTCGCTTCTTCCTCCCTTCCCACCCCAGCAATGCTAGGTCTGTTCTTTCCCTTTGCAAGTTCAACATACCACTGTGACCTTTCTTTCCTTCCTTTTTTCTCTCTTAGCTTCCACTTATGAGTGAGGATATGTGATATTTTTCCCTCTGTGCCTGGCTTATTTCACTTAACATAATTTTCTCCAAACTCATCCATGTTGCTTCAAATGGCAGAATTTCATTCTTTTTTATGGCTGAGTAGTATTCCATTGTATATAAATGCCACATTTTCTTTATCCATTCATCTGTCAATGGACATTTAGGTTTGTTCCATATCTTGGCTATTGTAAATAGAGTTGTGATAAACATGGTAATGCAGGTATCCCTTTAACATGATGATTTACATTCTTTTGGGTATATACCAATAAGTGAGTTTGCTGGATCATATAGAAATCTGTAGTTGTTTGAGAAACCTCCATACTGTTTTCCATAGTGGCTGTATTAATTTACAGTCCCAGCAACAGAGTAGAAGAATTCCCTTTTCTCTACATCCTTGTCAGCATTTGTTTTTCTCAACCTTTTTGCTAGTAGCCAGTCTGACTGGGGTGAGATGATATCTCAATGGCAACCACAGATTTGATTTATACAGGGGAACCATGCTTTATTTAGAGTTAGATTATCCTGTTGTAGCCTCAGGTAATATTTTAAATTGTTTGCATTTCTATATAACTATTATATATACTATGATTTCACTCTGGTAAACTCATGGTTAGCATTACCACCAAGCTTTTTGTGGTGGTGGTAAAATACACATAACATAAAATTTACCATTTTAGCCATTTTAAATAGTATACTTCAGTGACATTTAGTACATACACATTGTTGTGTATAGCGAAGGAAAAATACTTTTTCCTTCCACCCTCTGAGTTCTTGCTGGAGACCCTGCAATAAAAGACAGATTAACAAGAGAAAAGCATACAGATTTATTTAATGTAAGTTTTATGTGACATGGGACCCTTCATAAGGAAATGAAGACTTGAAAAAAACATTTAAACCTGAGCATTTCTATGGTAGGTTTGATGCAGTGTAGAAAATCGTAGAAGAATGTGATAAGACAAAGGTATGAGCTAAGTTTAGTAAACTGGGAGAAACTTAGTAAGGCCTGTTCATTCAGATTCCTCTCTATGTCCCTTCACCTTGGGAGATAAGGATGCTCCTTTTCTCTGGGTGTTGGAAGAGCACCTCTCACATGCGAGTTTTATGACCTGCTTTAGGGGAAGGTCAGAAAGTCCTTCCTGCGTGTGCCCATTTCTCAAATTTCTTCAGCCTAAAATATTCAGTATACTTCATATGTGAACAGCACCACTGTCTAGTTCCGGAACATTTTCATCCCTTCCAAAAGGAAGCCCCACACCCATTAAGCAGTGATTCTCTATTCCTCTCAGCCCCTGAAAACCACTATTCTTTCTGTGTCTGTAGATTTATATATTTTGGATATTTCATATAAATAAAATTATATAATATATAATATATAGCCTTTTGTGTCTGGGTTTTTTAATTTACATAATGTTTTGAAAGTTCATCCATGTTGTAGAATGTATAAGCATTTCATTCTCTTTTGTGGCCAAATAATCACCAAACTTTTTAAAAACACTTTTACACTCACAAACAGCCTTACGATTGGGGTGAACTCATGATTATCCTTAGGAGAAAAAAAATGGAATGGATAATGCATATTTTGTTTTCCTTTTGTTATGAACTATTGGGACTTTTTAAAAATCCCTCTCATTATCCTTTGTTCTTTATTCCCCTTGAAGAAACTTAGAATGAAAAAGGTCAGGTGTGTCTTGCTCATTATCATTAATAAATGCTTATATATACTGACATACTTTACATGTTATATATGATAAAATTTCTACAAATTTAGTCTCTGGTCATTCTGCATGTATTTGAGTCTGCTGTGGGCCAGGAGCAGAGCTACGTGCCATGGATATAACACTGGACACCCCAGACACAGTCCCTTCCCCCGTGTACATTGCATATATAAGATAGCATAAAAACATTTAATCAGTATAAAATTTACATAGTAAATTATAATTGTCATCCTGCAAACTGTACATCACGTAGGTCAAGATAAATTCATGTAAAGCTTAAGAAAGCCAGAGGACATGGTAGGAATAAGCATATTATCCTGTCAACATCCACTTTTTAAAGGTATGAGCAGAAACACACAGATACCCAAGATTAAGTCAAGCTAAACTTACATGAGACAAAGTCCTAGAAATACTTTGAGTAAATTATGTTGCATCTCAAACTCCTTTTTTGGTTTGACAAAGGCCATAGAATTTTTTATACACAGTAAAATAATAATAACTAAATCCCTACGGGGCCATCATGCCTTAGCATCAAACATGCATGTCCAAATAGCTATTGGACATCATTATAGGCACCTCAAACTCAGAACTCAGTGTGTCCCAAACAATAGTATCATTCATCCTTCCCAAATTTGATCTGATCCTCCTCTTGTTAAGTTTTCAATTCAGTGAATGGTACCATCAGTCTCCCAAGTGTCCAGGCCAGTAAATGAATCCACTCTCTCTCTGTCTTACCTGCCCCACCGCCACTGTCCAAGCCAGTAAATGAATTCACTCTCTCTCTGTCTTACCTGCCCCACCGCCACTGTCCAAGCCAGTAAATGAATTCACTCTCTCTCTGTCTTACCTGCCCCACCGCCACTGTCCAAGCCAGTAAATGAATTCACTCTCTCTCTGTCTTACCTGCCCCACCGCCACTGTCCAAGCCAGTAAATGAATTCACTCTCTCTCTGTCTTACCTGCCCCACCGCCACTGTCCAAGCCAGTAAATGAATTCACTCTCTCTCTGTCTTACCTGCCCCACCGCCACTCCATCTTTCACATTCAATTGGCCACTTGTTTTGGCTTTTTAATCTCTGGAATCTAGCCACTTTGTCCTACTTTAAGTTCAAGCTTTCATCATTTTTCGCTTGAATTATTTCAATAGCTTCCTAACTAGACTCCCTGTCCCCAGTCATAGTCCTCTCAAATCCCTTCTCTACTTACATGTTCTGTCATATGAATCTCTATTTATTTCTCATGTTACTCTCTCTGCCGGAATGTCCTCACTTTACTGCCTGGAACACTCACCTTCCAAGATTGAGTTTATCATCACTTCCCTTATAAAATCCTCTCTGAGCTTCCCCTGGCCATCCAACTCATTCCACTACGAATATCATCAAGCAAAATCCATCACTTTCCATCACCTCGCCTATATAACTTTATAATAACTTTTACTATAGCATATTGCATTTTTGCCACTTTAGAAAAATGGTTATTGTCAACTTTTATTGGGATACAGTGGACCAGGGTAATTACAGAATAGGTTTGTCTTTGGTGAGATTTTTGTCCAAGCTTCACAAAACCAAGAGAAGCAGTTAGCTATTCCATGATCATTCTGAAAAGGTCTCTGTAAAACCAGGGTGGTGACAGACCCCTAATTAACTGTGATAGTTCTGAGTTTTGTAGTTTGCTCATATACCCACTCTCTTTACTTTGTAACTCTGGCTTTTCACCAGCCACTTCTCTCCTGAATCCTATTTGATAAGTGACCTATTTAAGTGATCATATTTACTTGTACCACACTCCCTTTTGATTGACCAGATTCTGCTATTTGCTGACTCTGCTTGTGTTTTGCTGCTAAGGGTCATGTATGATAATAGTTTTCTCTTTAATGTGCCCATGTGCTATATAGAAAGCTTTCCAAGCTAGCCTTTTTCTCTCGCCACTGTTCACTTCCTGAAATAGGATTCATTTCCTTTATCAGGAAGTTGGAATTTAAAACCATAAACATTTGTCTCACAGAATATAAACAAAGAAGGCTTCGATTGACTTTTCTGTGAGAATAAATATTATTAGCCTATACACTTAATCCTTTCTTCTCTAAGCCCAAAAAAGGAGATGAGCCTGATAACTGTTTTTCGTAAGGCATTCTTTCTATAATACACAGACAGTAGGAAGAAAGGAATCTGAGTGAAGAGGACAATAGAGAATGGGATAAAAGAGGTTACATGTGGAATTCTTCCTGTTTACTTCACCTGACATGCTCCTGGGCTGTTGCTAGTTTCTGTTTACACACTTGAAAACAGAAATGTGGTAGGTCAGCATTCCTGCTTAGGAAACTGGGGTGATGACAGATTGCTGAATGTCAGAGTCATTTGATCATTCTTGGTATTGTATACAGTAACTACTCCCAGTCTTTGGCTCAGTAAATCTACTGTTCAAATGGCTGTGAATTGAGTTTGTAAAAATGGAGACCACCATACACTTCCACAGGGGAGATAGGTCAAAAAAAAGAAATCTCTTCTCAAACTCCATTCCTCTGGTTCCTCTTACAGGGACAGTTGTTAGTGGATTTAGGGCCCACATGTATAATCTCACTTTAAGATCCTTAACTTAATGACATCTGCAAAAGCCTTTTTCCCAAATAAGGTCACAGTCACAGGTTCAGGGGCTTAGGGCATAGACCTATCTTTTGGGAGACTACCACTCAACCCACTATATTAACTAAAATTTTAAAAAGAGAAAGAAAACTTATACGAAGGGTCTTCAAAAAGTTCATGGGAATATTTATATTATCTTTTAATTCTGTTTTTCCATGAACTTTTTGCAGTACCCTCATACTTATTCTCAGTCATCATAATGTCCAGTAGCTATTATGTTCTATCCTATTTCCAAGAAGAATTATCTCTATTTTAAATTGAGCTTTGCAATTCTTCTCTACCATTTTAAATGATAGCACCCTATTTTCTAAGTCCCATGTCTCTACTTATTCTAATAATAATATAATCTTTTCTATTCCCATGAAGGCTTAGATAACTGCTTTGGGTGGCTTGTGTTGGTCCAAAAGAAGCAGAGAAATGAACATAAATTATAGGCACATTCAGATCAGAAAATCCCTGCAGATAAAATCCAGTTGCCCAAGAGTAGAAACAAAATGTTCAGACTTTTCTTCAGTCATGTAAGTATCTGATTCAAAATGGCAGCAAAAAGAGCCATAATTTGTTTCTTGGGAAAACAACACAATCCAAGGTTTTGCAGTTGGTGAATGACAGCCTATATCCTAAGCTGACAGGTGCATATAGCTGATCTTTTCTCTATACAGCTAGATAAAGTATGGGCTGACAGAATGAGAAATACCAGATAATTACACTAAAGCTCAAAAAGCTGTACAATAAATTGCTGATTAGCTTGTCATTTTTGTTTAGGGAACTTTTAAAGACAGCTATCTGTTCAGAACTTTTTTCAATTTTATGATAGTCTTTATTTGCTTTTCTTTTAACCTCTTTATTATCTTCTGTAAGACATATTTTACTATAGTATTTTATGTTCCAGAAATTGTATATACTTCAACCGTAATAACTTCGTATAGCATACATTATACGAAGTTATACGAGCGGGAGTGCCGCCGCGCTCCCAAGCGGTGCACTGTAGCAGTGCGCCACCGGGCCGGCCCAAGGGTGGGAAGTTCTTGCTAAACTAACTTAGCATGGTTCTTTGCTAAAACTGGATTTTACAAGAAAGTGCACAGAAGAAGGTTCAGGAGCCTGACTAAAGTTTGTCCAAGCAAAGTATCTTTGTCATAGGGTAAGGGTGAAAACAGTAGTTTGACTATGTGACACAAACTCATAATTGATTGAAAAGATTTTTTTTCTGTATAACTAATCAGTTATTTGCTATCAAGCAAACTAAAAATCTGTTTATTTACTGAATTTCACCTTCTCTTTCCTGTGCCCTGATAGATGTTGCCTCAACCTTACAAAGCTACTAGCTCTGTCCTTTACATCTTCAGCTCATTGCTGCACAGCTTTTCATGGCATTCTGACTTTCCTGCTATTGATTTTAAATTAAATTCTTTAAAAAATGTATGATGTTGCCTCAACCTTACAAAGCTACTAGCTCTGTCCTTTACATCTTCAGCTCATTGCTGCGCAGCTTTTCATGGCATTCTGACTTTCCTGCTATTGATTTTAAATTCTTTAAAAAATGTACTGTGGTTTAATAATAAATTAGGTGAGAATGGATAAAAAGTACTGAATTTGAGATCATATTTCTCCTAATTTGTTAAGCTGTCTTCACCCAAACTTGGGTTTCCCACTTGGGTTTCCCACTTGTGGGAGTAATAAAATGGGGTTGAATCAGATGTATTAACTAGGTGTTCACTCACTTAGAAGCCATTGTCAGTAGTCTTGGCATCTATCCAGTAACTTCCTGTAAGGTTACTTAATAAATAAAAATTAATAAATAATAAATGATATATTTCATTAAAGGCAAGCCTGAGCAAGAAAAACTGCAAAGAAAGAAGACAGTTGCCTCATTCACTTCAAAATTTTTATATCCAAATTGGAAAAAGACATGGAAAAAACTATGAACCTAGAACACTACTACTGCTGTCATGCTACTTCCTTATACTTGCCTTAAGTGCCAAAAAATGCAAATGCTCTCCCAAGGTTTGATTCTAAAATGTCTAATCTTTTACAATTAATACTTGCATATTTACAATATTTTCTTTTTTCTTTTTGACATATCTGAGAAAGAAAAAATTTTCTGATGCTTATTAGTATCTGTTAAAATTATGCTGATAAAAGCCAAATACTCTTACTAGACAACTACCTCTCCAGCCTACATGGTCAGCTTTTCCTGAGTGTCAGAGCTGAAAGGTACTGAGGAGCCATACTTTAAATTCTGTATAATACAGTGGAACTAGTTCTTTCCTACTTTGGCCAATGCTGGCATACTGCCCAAGGGCACATTTAAAAGCCTCTTAGAATTTAAAATAGTAGTAATTGCTATAAGAATAACCATTGACTGTGTATTATTCATTAGGAACACCTTCAGTGGCCAGATGGGTCCTGTCCAATTGCTGTCATCTTGTTTTTGCAAAGCTTTAAATTTATTTTCTAAATTTGGAAATGACCCTTTAAAATCATCGGGACAACACTCTCATTTTTCAGATGAAGAACTTTAAGTCCCAGAGAGATTATGAGTTACCTAAGATCATAGAACTAATTAGCAACAGAACCAACACTAGAAACTTTATTTCTGACTCTTATTATTGTACAAAAGCTTCGTATTACTTTGAAATCTTTTACAAATTAAGTAAAATATGATTAATTAACTTAACCAACTAATTCATTCATTGGGCATGGGACTGCAGGCAAATATAAAAAAAAAGGGAGAGCAAGTCAAAACCAATTGCAGAACCACTACATTTTTTAAAAAGACTTTTGTAATGCAAATATGAGTGGACTGTCCTATAATGGCTTTCAAAGACTAAGACTCAAGCCAAAATCTCATTTTTCTCCCAAAGCAAAATTCCAGATATTAGCAAATTGAAATTTTTTGGTTAAAAAAAGAAAAAGAAAAGAAAGAGAATAATTCTTGCATAAATCTCTAAGCCTATGTTTGCCTTATAAAGCTGCCCTCTCAAAGAAAGTTAGAACTAGCAAAGTATTGAGCCTCATTAAAACAGAAAACAGGGTTTGGACTAGCATGGCACATGAAAAAATGTCCCTTATCAAAGAATTAGACTTCCTTCTCTAGTAGTCTGTGAACCGGTACAGTCCTGATGAATGGAAGGCTTTTTAAATGGATCTGACTTCAAATGGGCCATTCTGTGTATTTTTCGGTGCTAGCCAGGAAAAAGAGCACAATTTTATTACATGCACTGTAACGACTACATATAAAATTAATTTGCCTTTCCTATTATATGAACAGAAAAGTCTTTTCATTGATTTACAAGGTATTCATATTTGAATAAGATTATATGAGTAAGTTAAGTTTGGAAGTAACATAGAGTACTTCTACCTTTATTAAATTTGAATTTGGGGGGATTGGTTAAAGAGTAACTTATCTTTTTTTCATTATTCTGGTACCAACTTAATCATCTATTAACACCTTATATGACAACTTATTTTCTTTACCTTGGCCCAATCTGTAATTTCCTACTGAACAGACCACCCCTGTGTAGGAGTAATGTTTAGTCATGTTTAGCTCTTAGTTTAGCTATAAGACCATCCAATAATTCCAGCTCTGAGATTTTTTTTAAATGTGCAAATTCAAAAAAGGCACTGTCTTAGATTGGGCTGCTATAACAGACTACCATAGACTGGATGGCTTATGACCAACAAAAATTTATTTCTCACAGTTCTGGAGGCTGAAAGTTTGAGATAGGATACCAGCATGGTCAGGTTCCTGTGAGGGTCTTCCTGCATATTGCAGAGTGCTGGCTTCTTTCTCATTGTGTCTTCATATGGTGAAAAGAGAACCAGAGAGCTCTCTGAGGTTTCTTTTTATAAGGGCACTAATCCCATTTGTAAGGGTTCTACCCTCATGGTCTCATTATTTCCTAAAAGTCCCACCTCCTAATACCTTCACACTGGAGTTTAGGATTTCAACAAAGAATTTGGGGTAGACACATTCAGTCCATAACAGCGTTCTGGACAGCGATGTTCTATACTTTAGTGATCTCTATGTATTTTAAACCTCCATTGTTAAGACCATAGTTTTTCCAGCTGGCAGACTTTCTTTTAGTTATGGTGACAATAACTGTAATAAGGAAATCTTTTCTGAATTGAACATCTAAGAACAGCAAAAACTATAGTTTTGTTATTTGTTAAACACTCTTGGTGTTCAATAGATAGATTTTGCCATAATTGTCCTACTATACTTAGCAAAATATACTTTAAAAATAGTTTTTATATTCATAATTTTCCTTTTGTGCTATTATATTGTGAGCTTCTTCCTGATGCTAATCCGAGTCTGAATAACATTCTAGTTTTCATGATGATAGGCCCACAGATATAGATTTCAGGGCACAATATTTAAGTCTCCTGAAATAATCCCCAACATGATGCTACCCCAAAATGTAACTGATTTGTCATAATATATGAATCTCTTTGTTTTTATTTATTTTATTTTATTTTATTTTGTCGATATACAATGTGGTTGATTACTGTGGCCCATTACTGAAACCTCCCTCCCACCTCTCCCTGCTCCCTCCCAACAATGTCCTTTCTGTTTGCTTGTCGTATCAACTTCAAGGAATTGTAATTGTTGTGTCTTCTTCCCCCCCCCCCAAGTTTTTTTGTGTGTGTGTGTGAATTTATTTATTTATTTTTAGCTCCCACCAATAAGTGAGAACATGTGGTGTTACTCTTTCTGTGCCTGACTTGTTTCACTTAATATAATTCTCTCTAGGTCCATCCATGTTGCTGCAATGGCAGTATTTCATTCTTTTTTATAGCTGAGTAGTATTCCATCGT
>NW_007728686.1:74141-81997 GCF_000696425.1 Galeopterus variegatus | reverse complement strand
TTTTTCTCCACAACCTCACCAGCATTTGTCATTCACAGTCTTTTGGATTTTAGCCATCCTCATTGGGGTGAGATGGTATCTCAGTGTAGTTTTGATTTGCATTTCCCGGATGCTGAGTGATGTTGAGCATTTTTTCATATGTCTGTTGGCCATTTGTATATCTTCCTTAGAGAATTGCCTGCTTAGCTCTTTTGCCCATTTTTTAATTGGGTTGCTTGTTTTTTTTCTTGTAAAGTTGTTTCAGTTCCTTGTATATTCTGGATGTATATTTTGCAAATATTTTCTCCCACTCTGTTGGTTGTCTTTTAGCTCTGTTAATTGTTTCTTTTGCTGTGCAGAAGCTCTTTAGTTTGATATAATCCCATTTGTTTATTTTTCCTTTGGTTGCCCGTGCTTTTGGGGTCATATTCATGAAGTCTGTGTCCAGCCCTACTTCCTGATGTGTTTCTCCTATGTTTTCTTTAAGAAGTTTTATTGTTTCAGGGTGTATATTTAATTCTTTAATCCATTTTGAGTTGACTTTAGTGTATGGTGAAAGGTATGGGTCTAGTTTCATTCTCCTGCATATGGATATCCAGTTCTCCCAGCTGAAGAGGCAGTCTCTTCCCCAGTGTATAGGCTTGGTGCCTTTGTCAAAGATTCATAATATATGAATCACTTTGTTTTAATTTTGTTATTTAAATATTTGGGATAAGACACTCACATACATGTGTGGTACATTAAAAGTGTAATTTTGTTTATGTTTTCTATGATGGATCTTAACATCTGTCCTGAGTACCCATCCTGCCTGATGGTAGAAACCTAACTGTTGGAAATCTAGTCAATGGACCTTTAACTCCATGCACTCAAATATCCTGCACTTGACTTAGAGTTTTCTCCATTTATTCTCTCCTCAAGTTTGCAGGTACATTCTGGGAGGAAATGGTGGGAAAGGGAAGCAGGAGGTGAGTTTGGTCTTCAGTCATCATCTATTCACACTAGCATCCCTAGAGGCCCCCAGTTGCCATCATCTACCATGTTGGCATCTACCTTGGCTCTCCTGGCAGAAGTTCTTTGCCTCATGCCCGCAGGTACAGTGATTTTCTCATTTCAGGTGTAAGGCCTCCCCAGATAGGGCTCTCAGAGCCATATCCTTCTGTTCTTGGCCACATGGAAATAACATTCTTCTGCTCCCCACACCATGCCGGGTGGTGGAGAACTCAGAGACTTTCTCCAGCTCACTGTCTAGACATCTCTAGGACAGAAATTTCTACTGTGTTGCTGACACTTAGTGCACTTTGTATGGACTTCTCAATGAGGACTTTAGTCTCTGTAGATATCATCTCTGTGCTTAAATCCCCAAACTTATCTGGGAGTATTATTGTTTCTACTCACCCCAGGACTTGAGGGCAGGATGGGGCAAAGGGCACTTCTCAGAGGTCCTTGTCAGTGTTTAACAGTCTTGCTTCTCTTCTGCTTCTCCTGTTCTTTTTTCCAAACTTGAAGATCTTTATATTCCCTTACATAGGAAAAACTCACATTATTGTAATTCTTCTAAATCTGTTCTTTATGGCATGAATTTTATGACTTGAGTCCTTCATAACCTTGGTTTTTGATACTCAAAGGTAGACTTTCAATATTTAAGAATCAGTCTTTTATATTTAAAAAGCATGTTTTTGAAATGGAAAATATGTTTTTCTCAAACTATTACCTCCACAATGAGTTTTATTGGACTATTTTGAAATTCATAAGCCAAGGAAAAGTCTGTTTTGAAAATCACAAGTCTAGAACAGATCTATCTTTTTTCAAAAAAAGAAATACCATGAAGGAAAAAAAACACTGGTTAACATATTTGAATATTATCATGATTAATATGCTATTTAATTAGTACTATTCAAGATGACTGGAATCAGAACTTTTTTCAATTTTATGATAGTCTTTATTTGCTTTTCTTTTAACCTCTTTATTATCTTCTGTAAGACATATTTTACTATAGTATTTTATGTTCCAGAAATTGTATATACTTCAACTGAACCGAGGTCAACACCTATCCCATTTTCTGGTTTCCTCACCCTTAGAAAGACTGCATTAGTGACTTTTAAGGCAAGTAAAATAGTTTTCAAAGTTGGAGGTAGAACCCTTGATCCACATATCTCCTCATTATCAAAGCTGAATTTTTATCTCTTACAGAAAATGTTCTTTATGACAGCCTATACTATTTCTTCTTAAAATATTTAAGCTTGTTTTGAGAAGATGTGATATCTTATGAAATTGTTTCTTTTGTTGTTGTTGTTGTTAAATTGAATCTTTGGCCTAATTTGTCTTCAAATTTGAATAACTTAACATCGCTTTTTGGTGGAATTACCCTGTTTGTGAGAACTTTTGATGACTTCTGAGAATTGTGTCTGGTAATGACAATATAATTCTTTTTCTTATTTGTGAACCAGGTCACTCTTTTCCACAGGTTTTTCCTTAAAATAATTTTAGGATATCATCAGAACAATGGTATGATTTGCAAGGGCAGAGTTCCTAACTATCCTGGCAGACCAGTGACTGCTGAATCAATTATGATTTAAAACATCTCACACATGGAAAAAACAAACAGTTCCATGGGAAATGAATATCTTTTCTTTGATTCACAAGTATGTTCTTCTCTGTGTTTCCAGAGAAGCACATTTTAGGCTATGGGTTCATGTCCCTCATTACGCCAAAGTGCCTTGCAAGCAGGAAGTTTGTTTTTCCATTCCTAGCACATAACAGAATCCCTGATGCATGATACTCAGTCAATATTTACTGAATTAATTATTTAACCTCTTTCAAAAGGGACAAGGGCCCTGCCTTAAAGTGGGGACATTTATTAAATAATCTATTCAGTTCCTTTTTAGAGCTAGAACTTCAATTCTTAAATCATAAAATTTGGAGTGATAAGGAAATTCGTAAATGATCTGGTCAAATTGTCTCATTTTCAGATGAACAAAGTGACTCCCAGGAAAGTTAAATGGCAATCCCAGTGATATACAACTAGTTAACTGGCGGTACTTGCTGCACCATCCAGGTCTCAGTGTACTTTCCTATGACTTCATTTTAATTGTTTATCACAGTTAATTGACAACTTTGCCTCCCGTGTTTAGGGTCCTAAAGGGAAAAAAGGAGCTCCTGGCCCTTCTGGGAAACGTGGAATCCCTGTAAGTAACAAGTTTCTTTCATCTTCCTTGTTTTTCTAAATAGAATTGGCAACTTTAGCAAGTAGAAAAGTTTGGGGCCAATTATGTCATGTTGGATAAATCAGATCATCTTGAAAGAAACATTTAAACCCATACTGGAATACAGAGGTAACAAAATATGACCATTAACTCAAAACCAAACTTGCTGTTTAAATGTAAGTCCCTGCAGTTGAAGGATGCTGTTTTCCTGTGTTATGGAGCTTTCTCTGTGGACTTAATGCTTCTCTCTGATGGTGAACCACTGAAAATCAGGGAACCTAGAATCACGACTAAATGAATATTGACAAAGGTCAGAGATCTTCAAGAATAATTAAGAAGACATCAGCTGTATTTTAATTGAAGGACTCGGCCTCTTACTCTCCTGGCAAATGGAATGGAAACTCTTAGGAAAAATATTTTTTAAATCCTTTCATCAAAGAACAAAGATTTATACTACCTTAGCCATCAATTTCCTTCTCTGGCCAGGCAGATATGTGTTGACTGGTTTATTAGCAAAGACTTCCTGCTAATGTCACCTAGTGAAGGCTTAGATAACTGCTTTGGGTGGCTTGTGTTGGTCCAAAAGAAGCAGAGAAATGAACATAAATTATAGGCACATTCAGATCAGAAAATCCCTGCAGATAAAATCCAGTTGCCCAAGAGTAGAAACAAAATGTTCAGACTTTTCTTCAGTCATGTAAGTATCTGATTCAAAATGGCAGCAAAAAGAGCCATAATTTGTTTCTTGGGAAAACAACACAATCCAAGGTTTTGCAGTTGGTGAATGACAGCCTATATCCTAAGCTGACAGGTGCATATAGCTGATCTTTTCTCTATACAGCTAGATAAAGTATGGGCTGACAGAATGAGAAATACCAGATAATTACACTAAAGCTCAAAAAGCTGTACAATAAATTGCTGATTAGCTTGTCATTTTTGTTAAGGGAACTTTTAAAGACAGCTATCTGTTGAATACAAATAGTAAATCATTAAGGAATCCAGAAAACAGGAAAATTTTCCCTGGAACAGGGTATAAAAATATAAACTTCCTCTCTGCCCGTCCCCCATAAATATAAAAGTATTTGTTATTTAAACATCTATCCAGCATCTCTCAATAATCCAAGTAATTTTTAATTATCAAGGGACTCCCAGGCCTACCTGGGCCAAAAGGAATGCAAGGAAACCATGGAGCAGATGGCATTTCAGGAAACCCTGGAAAAGTTGGGCTACCAGGAAAACAGGGGCTTCCAGTAAGTAGTATGAATATCTCTTTGTTCTTTATTTCTTATGCATAAGTATCTCCTTTTTATACCATAGATATTTTAGTATCTTCCTTAGCTTTGGCATTGGCTTAGATTAAGCCAATCATTTTTAATAGTTATTTTGGAATTGTATTTATGATTTCCAGGGAATGTCAATGGGTATGTTCTCTTGGATATTTTTTATTTAATAACTCATTGTATTACTAATTTATGCTGTTTTTATACATATAAAAGCTTGTAAGGAAGAACTATAAAGAAGCAAAATTTTAGGAGCTACACAACCTGGCTGTGCTTTGAGTTCATCAAATGTCTTAAGCCACCTTAGGAACATTTAGGTCTTGGCAGTAACTCAAGATAGATTCCGCCAAGAGTCATTTTCCCTTTACTTTTATGGCCTCAGTATTTTACAAGAATTGTGTGAATATCTTCTCTGTGTGCATCTGGTGATAATGCAGTGATATAGATTCACTGTTATTTCTATGTAAATTTCTATCTTCATCACAAATTTAAAAATCATATTTTTTTCCTCACTTAGCCATTTCCCTTCGTTCCTTCCCTAATGTCATCCTAATTCAGATATTTTTGTTATACCTGGTTGTATTTTTACTCAAAACATTAGAATTAACCACATACTTTCAAGAACCCAGTAAAATTTACCCTTTTACATTTCCGCTATTTGCATGTAGTTATCTATTGATTCATTTTTTTTCTTAAATAATAAATTAATGCTACATGTTTATTCAAATTAGCATGGTGCTATACCTAAGCTCAAACCCAAATCAATATTTTTCTTTCACTTTGGTGAGTTATCTCATTTATCTAAAAAAAAAATTTTTGAAATTATAACCAAACCAATTTAATCATTTCAGAAATAAATACCTAGTCAGATTCTAGATGAGTATTTTTAAGGAGTCTTAACATGGTTTCTATTTGTTTTAGCAGAACCATGTCAGAACATCAGCGCACCGGGTTAAGGTCTAGGACATTTTGACAGCCAGGCTGATGTTTTTAATGAAAGTGGATATTTTATAGACTTCTGCCAGCAGTATCAGTCTGGTCGGAAGAAGGACTTCCACTTGAGATCCCAGTCTTAAAGGGAGCTCACGCACTAGGCCTTCATCTTCATGCTGCTTGCCAGGCTCACCATATGATAGTCTTAAAATAAGATGGTGGAATTTAAAGAATACAACAGTAAAACCCTTTGAATTGGTCTGAGAGTCTATATTTTTTGTGGATTAAGTCTTACTGGGAAATGCTATAGTGAACCTTTTCCTATTAGTTTGAATAAGATTTTAATAGTTCAAACAAGGAAAACCACACTTGAAAATATGTCATATTTCTTGCTGATACACACAAGTTAATCACTGAGGTGGTGTGTGTGTGGATGTGCCCCACAGCTGATAAGGCTAGAAAGTGAATTGTAAATGCTAATAATAGCAAATAAATTTATTACTTTATTAATTTATTAACAATTAACTTTTTAATTATTTAAGGAATAGGAATTTGTTCTCAGGCTAAAATACTACTAATCCAGTTATTAATTCCAGATACTGGATAATAACAACCAGTATCATATATATATGTGTTTAATAAGAGTTTCAGATATTTATCAGAAAGTTAGTGATACATCAAAGTCTTCAGTATGTCCGGTCAACAACTTGTACATTGTGATAAACAAGTTCTTCCTGGCAATATGGGATACCTGAAGGCCCCCCCTAGGAAGGACTGAAAATTCCACGGAATGAAAACATTGATTTGTATTATAAAATCGTGAACCATTTTCTTTTGCATAAAAACTGCGATATGGCAACTAACTGTTATCTGTTGCTAGTTTCTAGCAAGAAAGTAGACATTTTCTAACAACTCTCCATCCTTTTTCAATAGTGCGGTAATATTTAAAGAGCAGAAATTTAATGGCTGAGAGAACCAACACAGAAAATATTAAGTTAATGCAATTACAGTGCCGATTCCATTTAATCACACTCTAAGCCTTATTCCTGGAATCTGTCACTCTAGTTTTATCGGCTGTGTGGTGAAGTCTCATGCATAAAATCAAAACACTGGCTCTGTCTAGAATAGAGAAGAATGAAGGGGACTTAGGCCAGCTAATGAGGCCATTTGCATTCCAAAACCCAGTTAGGACTCTGGGATATTAGCCAGGGCTGTTTGGTTGCAAACAACAGAATCTAATCTGGCTAATTTAAGCAGAAAACAAATTATATGATGGAAACTGGGTTTCTCACAAATCAACATAAAGACTGGAGATCCAGGGTCAGAAAGTCTGAAATTAAGGAATACTATCAATAAGCCACCCTAGGCACAGAGCAATCTAGTTAGGATGCCACCAATGGCACTGGCACCAGTTGACAATGCCAATTGACCTGTGCATTCCCTGCTGGGCAGGTTCAAATGGTTCAAATGGGCATTGAACTCTCAGTGCCAGTGCTACTGCACTATAAATGATTTCTAAACTGACCTGCATCTTCATGCTTCAAGATTCAGAGATGTGAATGGGAGTTTCCAGTAATTTGACCTAAGTTATCTACTCAGGTCTTCCCTTTATTTTGTTTGTTTTGGGCTACAGTAATGGGTATCTAAACCCATGACCTTGGTGTTATAAGGCTGTGCTCTAACAAACTGAACTAATCGGCCAGCACTCACCTACTCAAGTCTTGAATGACAGAGGAGGAAGTAAAAAAAAGATCTTTCAACTTTGGCTTCTATATTTTTTTAGAGTTCTTGCTCACCCTTTTTCTTTTACCCTAAGTACAGAGTTGTTGGGCTAATCACATTAATGAATTTATGGCATATTATCATCCTTCAGTTTTTGCACAGACCTACACTTTGACTCATTTTATTCCCACTCTCATTCTCCTCTCCCTAAAATAAACAATTATTTTATGTGTTTCAATTTGAATATGTTCTTTACACAATATACTATTGTTTTTTATTCAATTTATCTTTAATTACGTAAATGATATTAGGCCATTCTACTTCTTACTTTTTTTCACTAAGCACTGGGTTTTTAAGATCCATTCATATTGCTATAGGTACATCATCTCTTCCTCTTCTAACTGATGTATAATTCCTCATGCTGTGTATCAACTACATTTCAACTACTGGAAGAACTTTGGGTAGAAACTGCAAATTCCTATGTAGAATATGTGTCTGCATCTGTGAGGACAATCACAGCTAATTCTAACTGATCCCCCAGGGAACATTGCTATGTTGGCCTCTGCTTTTGGCAGGTTGGGCAATCAGCTGGGGTGGTAAGCAAATCAGCCTTGGTAAAGAAAAGTTCAGGGCCGGCCCGGTGGCGCACTGCACTAGTGCGCCGCTTGGGAAGTGCGGCGGCGCTCCCGCCGAGGGTTCGGATCCCACATACAGACCGGTTCCCGCTCACTGGCTGAGC
>NW_007728686.1:72137-73879 GCF_000696425.1 Galeopterus variegatus | reverse complement strand
ACACTGAGGGTTGCGATCCATTGCCGGACACAGAAAAAGACAAAAAAAAAAAAAAAGAAAAGTTCAGGTTGTTGGATTCCTACCTATAAGCCCATTGAGCAACCACCACAATTACTATGGAAAAAGACTGACTGACATCTACTAAATGGTCCATCTTGTTTACCTGTTCGTTGAGAGTCTACTCTGTAGAGGATGTTCTCTTGTAAGTATTTACATTGGTTCCATTTTGAGAGGTCCATCTAAATTCATCTTCCTCAGACTTCCTTATCATTAGTCTTTCTACCCTGTCATTTTCAAGTTCCTGATCAGCTGGTTAACTTGTTAGCCACTGCTCTCTGAATTAATGCAGATCCATATTTCAAGTCATCTCTCCTACAAACTGTGTATTGCCTCAAGTTCTGCCCACTGGGAAGAGTTCCCTTACTAATACTTTTCAGGCTCTCATGCAGCAGCTTTTCGTTTCTGGCTGATTTGACAATCAATGCTGATCTGTCCATAATTCAGACCTGAGATTTTTCCTCTTCCATTAACTGGTAAAGGGAATTCTCTTAGAAGGCTGAAGGAGCAACAGCAAAGCACTGAGAACAAGTATCATGAAAATCTGAATTGCCTGCTTACACATTTGTCCATTTTTTCTGGGCCTACTAGGGCCCAGTCTCAATATACAACATTTCTGTTAAAGAGTAGAATGCTGTCATTAGTCTTTCTACCCTGTCATTTTCAAGTTCTTGATCAGCTGGTTAACTTGTTAGCCACTGCTCTCTGAATTAATGCAGATCCATATTTCAAGTCATCTCTCCTACAAACTGTGTATTGCCTCAAGTTCTGCCCACTGGGAAGAGTTCCCTTACTAATACTTTTCAGGCTCTCATGCAGCAGCTGTTCATTTCTGGCTGATTTGACAATCAATGCTGATCTGTCCATAAATCAGACCTGAGATTTTTCCTCTTCCATTAACTGGTAAAGGGAATCCTCTTAGAAGGCTGAAGGAGCAACAGCAAAGCACTGAGAACAAGTATCATGAAAATCTGAATTGCCTGCTTACACATTTGTCCATGCTTTCTGGGCCTACTAGGGCCCAGTCTCAATATACAACATTTCTGTTAAAGAGTAGAATGCTGGGATGCACATCCATTTTTATGGTTCAGTAGATTAGATATCACCAAGTTCATAATGGGCAGATCAGAGCACAGAGCTATTTGTTATCCCAGGATCAGTAATTCAGTTTCAACCAGAGCAAGCCCAGAACTGCTTTCCAAATGAGAAATTGCATTTGACGGAGAGGGGATGGCCTATCTCCAAAATTTTATGGATGTAAGCAGTGATTCTCTTATGGGGGTTTACCAAAGGGCATCTCTACCAGCTATAGACCCTTCTGGTATTATTAGATCTGTTCAGTTGTAAGGTCCACATAGCAATGTAGCTATTACATAGCATCCTTAATCTGCTATAGCCTTTTCTTCCTACAGGGCCCACTCAAAACTAGCAACCTGGCAATGGACTTAAAAAGATATATCTCCAAATAAGATATACAAATGATGAATAATCCCGTGGGAAGATGCACAGCATCACTACCATTAGGGAAATGCAAATCAAAATCACAGTGAGATACCACTTCGCACATGTTAGGATGCTATTATTTTTTAAAAAGAAGTGTTGAGAAGGATGTAGAGAAGTTGAAACCCTAGCTCATTGCTGTTGGGAATGTAAAATGGTGCACCACTGTGAAAAACAGTATGGCA
>NW_007728686.1:70774-71908 GCF_000696425.1 Galeopterus variegatus | reverse complement strand
TCCGGTACGGGGGCGACACTGAGGGTTGCAATCCGTTGCCAGACACAGAAAAAGACAAAAAGGAAAAAAAAAAAAAAGGTTACTATACTGAAGCAAATTAACATATCCATCATTAGAGATATTTTTACACCAATGTTCACGGTAACATTTTTCATGATAGCCTATTGGTAAAAACAACCCAAATGTCCCTCAGTGGTTGAAAGGACCAACAAGATGTGTATAAACATAGAATGGAATATTATTCAGCCTTGAAAAGGAAGGAAATTTTGACATATGATGAATCTTGAAGACATTATGCTAAGTGAAATAAGCCAGACACAAAATCATACAATATTGTAGGATTCTGCTTACATGAGGAACCTAGAGCAATCAAATTCATAGAGTGAAAAAGTAGAGTGGTGGTTTCAGAGTTTTGGAGAAGCAGGAAATGGAAAGTTACTGTTTAATCGGTACAGAATTTCAGTTTGGGAAGATAAGAAGTTCTGGAGATGGTGGTGATGGTTGTAGAACAACGTGAATGTACTTACTGTTGCTGAACAGCACACTTAAAAATGATTAAGGTGATAAATTTATGTTGTATAGATTTTACTACAATTTAAAAAAAACCCAGCAACCTTACACATTACCCAGTAAATAGATCAGAGCAGCACCCCCAAATCTGGTATAAGTTGACTTCGAAACTAGAGAGGCTCATCAAGTACTTTGCCCCTTTTGTCGTGATGGGTAGTGCAAAGTACAGCAACTTGTCTCCACTTTAGATCTCCTGATATGTCACTAAACTACAATTCCTAAGAACCTCACCTGTTTGGCAGTCTCCTGAGTTTTTTTCTTTTTGTTTTTTTGTTTTTTGTCTTTTTCCGTGTCCGGCAACGGATCGCAACCCTCAGTGTTGCTCCCGTACCGGACCGGGACCGGCAACGGGATCGCAACCCTCGGCGCTGCCCCCGCGCCTCGCTCAGCCAGTGAGCGGGAACCAGTCTGTATGTGGGATCCGAACCCTTGGCGGGAGCGCCTCCGCGCTTCCCAAGCAGCGCACTAGCGCAGTGCGCCACCGGGCCGGCCCCCTCCTGAGTTTTTTTAATCCTATCCCCTGGTACACCTCTAGGGTGCTTGTTCTTTTCTACTCTCCAGATT
>NW_007728686.1:67230-70628 GCF_000696425.1 Galeopterus variegatus | reverse complement strand
GTATAGATTTTACTACAATTTAAAAAAAACCCAGCAACCTTACACATTACCCAGTAAATAGGTCAGAGCAGCACCCCCAAATCTGGTATAAGTTGACTTCAAAACTAGAGAGGCTCATCAAGTACTTTGCCCCTTTTGTCGTGATGGGTAGTGCACAGTACAGCAACTTGTCTTCACTTTAGATCTCCTGATATGTCACTAAACTACAATTCCTAAGAACATCACCTGTTTGGCAGTCTCCTGAGTTTTTTAATCCTATCCCCTGGTACACCTCTAGGGTGCTTGTTCTTTTCTACTCTCCAGATTTAGGTTGCATAATGTCCTCAGCTTAATGGACCTACATGATATTTTGTGAGATATCAAGACTATAAAGACATCTGTCCAGTCTATTTTATGACAGAGAAAAAAATTGAGTTGACGAAGCACTGAGGTAAAACAATGAATACTGTTGTCCCTGCCACATGAGGGCAATAAAACTGCTTCTGATTATCTTTACTAACAGAAATGTGAGCATGAAATATTTTTGCTAGATCAGTTGCAGCTGTTGACAATGGCTATGTTGTTTAGTAAAGATAGCACATAAGAAACCACAGCTGTGATTCTGTCCCTGCCACATGAGGGCAATAAAACTGCTTCTGATTATCTTTACTAACAGAAATGTGAGCATGAAATATTTTTGCTAGATCAGTTGCAGCTGTTGACAATGGCTATGTTGTTTAGTAAAGATAGCACATAAGAAACCACAGCTGTGATTGGCAGTGCCACCCAATTAAGTTTGTAATAAACTACAGTTATCTACAAGACTTGGTGTTTGAAGCAGCCAAACAGGTGAGCAAAATAGATATGGGATATGGTAGGAATCACTACCCCTTTATCTTTCAGGTATTTGTGGCAATAATATACATGATTTTCCACAGGGACATAGTTAATATGTAGTTTTTCACTGGGATGTGATACTACCTTAGGTTTACTGTTGGTGGGGAGGGAGCAGCAAGAGATGGTTGCAGGGACATGTGCTTTCTCTCTTCCCTTCTTACCATAATTGCCTTCACTTTATGTGTTAAGGATTTCCACTATACTCTGGGATTGGAGGTGGAAAAAAACTGGGTTCACAGTTCCACTGGGCCCACTTGGAAAAAGAATGGGGTCAAAACTCCATTTATAACCTGGCTTTCATAAGTTTCCACTCTGACCAAAGTGCCCTGATGATATTTTTTGGTTTCCAAGGATAATCATCAGTTTATTACCAGTGTCTAACGGCCCCCAGAAAGGCTAGGAATTTCTCTTTCCCCAGTGTTTTGTCACCTAGCAAATGACCATAGATCCCTTTGAAAAAGCCTAGGGGTGGAGGGGTAGTCATAGTCAGTATACACCTTTGACCACATTGCACGATTCTTTCTCAAAAATAACCTGCCTCCTCCTCAGTCAAGGGATTCTGATAAAGGAACTGGTTGGAGCCTGAGACCATGAATACCACATACAGGGACTTAAGTTAGATTTATATCCATAAGACCTAGAATTTTTCCACCTATACATCAATATATTCTAACAGGCTTTGGTGTATTTAATTCCTATGGATCCTGTGTTCAATTAACCATCACCACAGATAGTCAGAACATTCTGATTCCACTCCATTCTTGTGGCTTCTGTGATAATTGCTCCTACCTTTTCTCTGATTGTAAAGCACTATCACCTGGACTCTACCACTCAAGGATTCCAATATTCCCATTTAAATAAGCAAATCAAAAAATGTTCTTTGAGCCCTTCTAGTGGATATGGTTAGAGCATGGATGATTAGGTTGCATATAATAAAGTTATCTCCACATTCCTGTCTTCCTAAGCCTTTGGACCCCTTTCTATACAGTGTACAAGGGAAGTTGTGGCATATCAACCTCATTGACTGTAGGCCACAATTGAGATCAGACTTCAGATTGCCAGTTACCAGACTATTAATGGTACTCCCAGGTTCTTGAGTAGGGACTGCCTCCACAAGCAAGAAAGATTAAGAGGGATTGGAGGTTCAAAGTTCTTAGTCTTACCCATGTCTGCTTAAATGTGCCCATCCCTTGTCTTGGAGTTCTACTCTTTTTCCACCAGTAAGGATGTATTTGTATGCATATTCTACAAACCTTACAATGGGTTTGTTCTCAGCCATATCTGCTTTGTGACTCCTGGAAAATCATTTCCATTCATATCTCCTGTATAAGCCACTGACCAGCATCTAGAAAGTAAAGGAGACCACTGGGTCATAGAGCAGCGTGGAAGAGGGTGGAGATTGGACCTCAAAAGGCAAACAGATAAGATCCAGCCTACTCTTTTTTATGTTCTTATTTGTACATGGGTCTGTAGCAGCAGTCTGTTCTGGTGTTAGCAAACTACATCCAGTGAACCAAATCATTTGGGCCAAATTTTTATGGCCCATGAGCTTAGAATGGTTTTTACATTTTCTAATAATAGGAAAAAATAAAAGGAAGAAGAACATTTGTGACATGTGAAAATTACATGAAATTTGAATTTCGATATCCATAAATTAATTTTATTGGAATACAGCCACATTTAGCTATTTACATGTGGCTGCTTTTGTGCTACAACAACAGAGTAGTCACAGCAGAGACCACAAAGTCTTTTTTTTTTTTTGACTTAAACAACAGATATTTATTTTCTCATAGTTTGGAGGCTGAAAAGTCCAAGATCAAGATCAAACAAGATTTTTTTTTTTAAGCATAGTATATCTCTCCATTTATTTAGGTCTTCTTTAATTTCTCTCATTAATATTTTGTGGGTTTTAGCATACATTTGTATGCTAAATATATATTTTTAGATTCTCTATTTTTTCTTTTCTTTTTTTTTTTTTGTGACTAGTACGGGGATTGCAAACCTTGGCTTGGTGTCGCCCGCACCGCGCTCAGCCGGTGAGCGCACCGGCCATCCCTATATAGGATCCGAACCCGCAGCAGGAACGCCACTGTGCTCCCAAGTGCTGCACTCTCCCGAGTGCACCACGGGGCCGGCACTAGATTCATTCTTAAATATTTTTTTTTTACCTTACTTCTTAATATACATTGTAGTTGATTTTCATGCTCCTTTACCTGTTCCTCTCCACCTGCTCCCCTCCCCACCCCACATCATATCTGTTCACTTGACTTAAATAGTTCAATGAATCTTTATCAGTTATTCTGTCTTCTTCCCCCCCACCTTCATTTGTTTGTGTATTTATTTATTTATTTATTTTTAGCTCCCACAAATAAGTGGGGATGTGGTATTTTTCTTTCTGTGCCTGACTAGTTTCACTTAATATAATTTTCTCTAAATTCATCCATGTTGTTGTGAATGGTAATATTTCATTCTTTTTTATAGCAGAGTAGTATTCCATTTTGTAGATACACCACAGTTTCCTT
>NW_007728686.1:55770-66733 GCF_000696425.1 Galeopterus variegatus | reverse complement strand
GGTTTCCCTTCAGCATGATGATTTCCATTCTTCTGGGTATATTCCCAGCAGTGGGATAGCTGGGTCATATGGTAGATCTATCTGTAATTGTTTGAGGAACCTCCATACCATTTTCCATAAAGACTGTACCATTTTGCAGCCCCATCAACAGTGTATGAGAGTTCCTTTTTCTCTGCAACCTCACCAGCACTTATCATTCTCAGTCTTTTGTATATTAGCCATCCTAACTGGAGTGAGATGGTATCTCGAAGTGGTCTTGATTTGCATTTCCCATATGCTGAGTGAGGTTGAGCATTTTTCATGTGTCTGTTGGCCATTCGTATATCTTCCTTTGAGAAATGCCTATTCAGCTCCTTTGCCCATTTTTTAATTGTATTATTTGTTTTTTTTTGTTGTTGTAAAGTTTTTGAGTTCCTTATATATTCTGGATATTAATCCTTTGTCAGATGTATATTTTGCAAATATTTTCTCCCACTCTGTTGGTTGTCTTTTTACTCTGTTGATTGTTTCCTTTGCTGTGCAGAAGCTTTTTAGTTTAATATAATCCCATTTGTTTATTTTTCCTTTAGTTGCCTGTGCTTTTGGGGTCCTATTCATTAAGTCTGTACCCACTCCTAATTCCTGGAGTGTTTCCCCTATGTTTTCTTTAAGGAATTTTATTGTTTCAGAATGTATATTTAATTCTTTAATCCATTTTGAGTTGATTTTGGTATATGGTGAAAGGTACAGGTCTAGTTTCATTCTCCTGCATATGAGTATCCAGTTTTCCCAGCACCACTTGTTGAAAAGGCCGTCTCTTCCCCAGAGACCACAGAGTCTTTGAAGTGTAAGATAGTTATTATCTGGACCTTTTACAGAAAAGTTGGCTAACCTCTGGTGTATTCATATTATACCCTGTTCTCATTACTGTGGCTCTCTAGTATGTCCTCATGTGGTAGGGCAAGTGCCCCTTCTTTCCACATTTTTTTTAAAGATTGATTAGCTAGTCATAAACCTTTATTCTTCCACATACATTTGGGATTTGATTTGTTGTGTTTCTCTAAAAAGAAAACAAAACAAAAACTTAAATTGTCATTGGGTTTTCCTTGAATTTATAGATTAATTTGGAGAAAATTCATACCTTATAATTTTAGTTATTTAGTAGGATTAAATAATTTCCACAGTCACATATCTACAAAGGTGGTCTAACTCCATATTCTTTGGTCTTACCAATTTGCAATATTGCCTCTCAATAAAATCCTTGCATATTTTTATTTTTGATTCTATTTTCTAGTTATTATTGGTTGAAATAAGTATTACTGATTTGTATAGGTTATAGTCTAATACAGCTGAATTTTTTATTTCTGATAACTTGCTGTTGTGATTCTACTGGGTTCAGATAGATAATGTCATCTTCAAATAATGATAGATTTATCTCTTTTTACATTCATTTCTCTTTCTTTCCACATAAGTTGTTAGCAACTTTCAGTACTATATTAAATAGTAGCAGGAATAGTGGAAATCCTTCTACTGCTCTAGATCATAAAGCATCAAAAATTTCCCCATTAAGAATATTTGCCATTTTAATTCTGTATTTACCTTGAACTGTACTATCTTTTGGAGTTTTGGGGGTTTTTTGTTCTTTCCTGATATCAATTGGATGACTAAATTTTCTTCTCCTGGTTTAAAAGTTACCAATTCTTTTGTTGTTGTTGTTGTTGTAGTTTTACCAGTTGAACTGAACTTAACAACCAAATGTATATTTATTTAAGTCTATTGGTTTGTTTAACATATCACTATCTGTATCTTTTCTCTAAGACAAGCGCTTGTGCATACTCTTATGTCCCTTTTTTTTTAAAACCACTTTCCTCCAGCATTTTTTCCACATTGCCTCTAATTTTGACTTTCAGTTTTTATGCATTTACTTTCTCTTTTTTCTTTGTTTCTAGCCTCTTTTCTGAGAGAGGAGTATATTTAATTAAGCTATTTGATAACCGTCACTTTCAATATCTCTTGTAGAATCTCCTGAATTTGTTACTATTACTATTTGAGTGCTTCCTCTGAAAAGAATTTCAATGTAGGTGTTTGCATGGCAAACCTTCTGAGGCCTCAGATGCCTACAAATATCTTTATTACCCCCTCACATTTATATGACACATTCAACACTGACATAGTGTCAAATGTGAAATATTTAGGGATAATTCTGATGAAAAAATGTGCAAACCTGTTGTCTTAGTTCACTTTGTGTTGCTGTAACAGAATAACAAAGACTGGATAATTTATAAAGAAAAAAAATTTCTCACAATTCTTGAGGCTGGTAAGTTCAATATCAAGGTGCCAGCATCTGGTCAGGGCCTTGTCCATGGCAGAAGGCAAGAAGGTGAGAGAGGGCAAAGGAGAGCAAGATATCAAACTTGCAGACTTAAGTGCTTTTATAATCAGCATTAATCCATTGATGATGGCAGGACCCTAAATAGTGTATATACTATGTCCATGGATAATAAAATGCAATATTGTTGTCAATTATCTTATATATTGGCAGTATCTAAAATCTTAAACATATTCCTACCATATCACGCAGCCATTCTACTACTAGCTAAGAGAAATGAAAGCATATATCCACACAAAATTTGCACATAAATGTTCATAGCTTTCTTTATAATAGCCCAAAACTGGAAACAACCCAAATGTCCATCAAAATCCTAAATAAATTCTGAATGGCTAAATAAATTCTGGAACAAATATGTTCAATGAAATATTAGTTTGCAGTAAAAAGAATGGTATATTGATACATGCCATAACATGGATGAATCTAAAAATAATCATGCTAAGTACAANCTTTGAAGTGTAAGATAGTTATTATCTGGACCTTTTACAGAAAAGTTGGCTAACCTCTGGTGTATTCATATTATACCCTGTTCTCATTACTGTGGCTCTCTAGTATGTCCTCATGTGGTAGGGCAAGTGCCCCTTCTTTCCACATTTTTTTTAAAGATTGATTAGCTAGTCATAAACCTTTATTCTTCCACATACATTTGGGATTTGATTTGTTGTGTTTCTCTAAAAAGAAAACAAAACAAAAACTTAAATTGTCATTGGGTTTTCCTTGAATTTATAGATTAATTTGGAGAAAATTCATACCTTATAATTTTAGTTATTTAGTAGGATTAAATAATTTCCACAGTCACATATCTACAAAGGTGGTCTAACTCCATATTCTTTGGTCTTACCAATTTGCAATATTGCCTCTCAGTAAAATCCTTGCATATTCTTATCTTTGATTCTATTTTCTAGTTATTATTGGTTGAAATAAGTATTACTGATTTGTATAGGTTATCATCTAATACAGCTGAATTTTTTATTTCTGATAACTTGCTGTTGTGATTCTACTGGGTTCAGATAGATAATGTCATCTTCAAATAATGACAGATTTATCTCTTTTTACATTCATTTCTCTTTCTTTCCACATAAGTTGTTAGGAACTTTCAGTACTATATTAAATAGTAGCAGGAATAGTGGAAATCCTTCTACTGCTCTAGATCATAAAGCATCGAAAATTTCCCCATTAAGAATATTTGCCATTTTAATTCTGTATTTACCTTGAACTGTACTATCTTTTGGACTTTTGGGGTTTTTTTGTTCTTTCCTGATATCAATTGGATGACTAAATTTTCTTCTCCTGGTTTAAAGTTACCAATTCTTTTGTTGTTGTTGTTGTAGTTTTACCAGTTGAACTGAACTTAACAACCAAATGTATATTTATTTAAGTCTATTGGTTTGTTTAACATATCACTATCTATCTTTTCTCTAAGACAAGCGCTTGTGCATACTCTTATGTCCCTTTTTTAAAAAAACCACTCCCCTCCAGCATTTTTTCCACATTGCCTCTAATTTTGACTTTCAGTTTTTATGCATTTACTTTCTCTTTTTTCTTTGTTTCTAGCCTCTTTTCTGAGAGAGGAGTATATTTAATTAAGCTATTTGATAACTGTCACTTTCAATATCTCTTGTAGAATCCCCTGAATTAGTTACTATTACTATTTGAGTGCTTCCTCCGTAAAGTATTTTCAACGTAGGTGTTTGCATGGCAAACCTTGTGAGGCCTCAGATGCCTACAAATATCTTTATTACCCCCTCAGATTTATATGACACATTCAACATTGACATAGTGTCAAATGTGAAATATTTAGGGATAATTCTGATGAAAAAATGTGCAAACCTGTTGTCTTAGTTCACTTTGTGTTGCTGTAACAGAATACCAAAGACTGGATAATTTATAAAGAAAAAAAATTTCTCACAATTCTTGAGGCTGTTAAGTTCAATATCAAGGTGCCAGCATCTGGTGAGGGCCTTGTCCATGGCAGAAGGCAAGAAGGTGAGAGAGGGCAAAGGAGAGCAAGAGATCAAACTTGCAGACTTAAGTGCTTTTATAATCAGCATTAATTCATTGATGATGGCAGGACCCTAAATAAATAGTGTATATACTATGTCCATGGATAATAAAATGCAATATTGTTAAGATGTCAATTATCTTATATATTGGCAGTATCTAAAATCTTAAAGATATTCCTACCATATCACGCAGCCATTCTACTCCTAGCTAAAAGAAATGAAAGCATATATCCACACAAAATTTGCACATAAATGTTCATAGCTTTCTTTATAATAGCCCAAAACTGGAAACAACCCAAATGTCCATCAAAATCCGAATGGCTAAATAAATTCTGGAACAAATATGTTCAATGAAATATTAGTTTGCAGTAAAAAGAATGGTATATTGATACATGCCATAACATGGATGAATCTAAAAATAATCATGCTAAGTACAAAAAAAATCAGAATAAAAAGGATACATACTATTTGGGTCCATCTATATAAAATTTTTAAGGTTGCAAATTAATCTGTACTGACAGAAAGCAATTCAGTGGTTTCCTGGAGATGGTGTTGCATGTGGGGAGGTGTGGAAAGGAGGGCTTATAAAGGAATGTGAGAACACTTCTGGGGGGAAGTAGATATGCTTGTTATCTTGATAATGGTGATGGTTTCACAGATGTATAGATTATGTCAATTTATCAAATTATATACTTCGCAATTTACTTTGTATTAATATTACTCAGTAAAGTGGATATATAGAGATATAGAGGAGGGAGGAGCAGAAAGAGATGACACTGAAAGATAAGTAGGAATTAGGAAATTGGGAATGATAATTGTGAGTGGGGAAAGCAGAAAAGAAACATTCTAGGCAGAGACAATAGCATATACAAAGCTGGGAAGAACATGGTGTGCTTGAAGAACCACAAAAGACCAATATGGCTGAAGTTTAGTGAGCAAGGTGTACAGTGATTCAGTTTGATGCTGCAGAGGTATACAATGGCCACACCATGGAGGATATTGAAGGACACATTAAGGATATTGAGCATTATCTAAAGAGAGTATGACTCCACTGAGGTTTAAATTCACACGGTACATTATCCAATTTTACATTTTTAAAGGATTTCCTCTGGCTTCAGTATGGAAAATGGATTGAAAGGGTGCAAGAACAAATGCAGGAGACTAAGAAGAAAACTACTTACTGCAGTATTCTAGGCTACAGGTTTTTGTCATTTGAACTAGACAAGCGAAGTGGAAATGGAAAGTAGATGGATTTAGGTAATATTTAGGAGGTGGCTTTAATAGGACTTGTTATTTGATTTTGAGAGGTAAGGGGGAAAAGGGAGATAGTAAGGATAGCTTCCAAAGTTCTTACTTGTGCAAGTTTTTAACTTAATATCACGTATTCAGCATCACTAAAAAAGCAAATGCTATAGGAGGCCCGAATTCTATGGACAAGGTTATCTAAGCTGGAGCTGAGCAAGAATGTCAAATATAAATCTGAGAGTCATTAACATACACATAATGGATTAGTCTTGTTAGGAAGCAGATGGAATTCTCAACTGGAATTTTGAAGAGACTATTTACAGAAATACAGACAGGGTTAAGAGAGTCAACAAAGGATGTTTGGGAGCCCTGAGACTATTAACAATAGGAAGCTATTACTATCCTTAGACCTGAAAGGTTAAAGAAAAGGAACGATGTTACTAGAGCCAAGATGAGAGCTGGAGCTGCTGGAAAAGGGTCATCTAACAGGAGCTATAGTTGATAGTAATCCAGCCCCTGACAGAATGCCAAAGCCAGGAAGAAATAGAAGAAATAAATATATTACTTTTCTCTTGGAACTTTTCAATATCCTGCTGGTGCATCTCATTGGCCAAACCCAACTGGAAGCCAGAAGGCAAGAGAACCCAGGTGATGCCGTCCATGAAGATTCCCAGGACGAACAGCAAGATAGAGAAGGGGCAGTGAATGGATCTGGGGAGCAGATGAAGGAAGACAAACATGAGTATTAAATAAACAACGAGAAGAAGGTGCAGAACCAAGCTTGAGGAACTCTAACATCTAAAAGTCAGATAAAGGAGGAAGAGGAGACTGCAGAGGAAACTGAGAAGACTGACCATAATAGATAGGAGAAACAGAATGTAATGTCGTGAAGACTGAAGAAAGAATGTTTCAAAAATAGAAGGTCATCAACTGTATCTAATCATTCTGAGAAATTGTGTTGAACATTTGTTTTATTAATTTTATTTTTACTTTTTTTGGCTACTCAGAATCTCAATCCCATTTTTATGTTTAGAAATCTCTCTTTTGGAGTCTTGGTGGGAAATCACCTTCTACTACAGAAGTCAAAAATTCTAAACTCTGACCTTCCAGTCACTTCTTGAAATAAGGGTATAGGCCTTCACTTTGGCCTGACAAATCAGCTATAGTCACCTTAAAATGGAGAGTTAGTGATTCATAGAAGCAGGGACAGTGGACATTCAGTTCTGGTGGCAGTGGCAGTATCAGCATCCAGTTTCCAGGGATTACAGTCGAGCTATAGTCACCTTAAAATGGAGAGTTAGTGATTCATAGAAGCAGGGACAGTGGACATTCATTTCTGGTGGCAGTGGCAGTATCAGCATCCAGTTTCCAGGGATTACAGTCATGTCAGTAATAGTGTCCAGGGCCCAGCAGCAGATGTAGTAAATGCTACAGTGTCCAAATTCTGGCTTCCTAACTTCCCTTTAATTGTAGTAATTTTCCAAACCTAGTTCTCCAGGTTTATCTGTGATTATATGAAATACCAAATATCTTTTCAATGCCTTTTCTAATTAAATCATCAAGGGTTGATTTCTGGTGTTTGCAAGTAAGGACCCAGACTAATACTGAAACCTAGTAAGATGAAATTATGACCACTGTATTTTAGAAAATGGAAGTCATCAGTAACTTTAGCAAAGCACCATTTATTTGATTAGTCAGGAGGGGCAGTCATGGGATTGAAGAGGAGAGAGAAGACAGTGAGAAAAATCAAGATATTCAGATCACTCAATGGAGAAGTTTAATTCTGAAGGAGAAAATAGGGCAATAACTGGAGAATAAACTTAAGATAGAAAATTAATTTTAAGTGACAGAAATCTTACCATATTTAAATACTCATCAGAAAGACCTAGTAGATGTAGAGGGGCTGAAGACATAGTTGAAGAAAGAGAGAGTCTGAGTGTGAATTAATCAGACAACAAAACATGCATGTTCTGGCTTCACTTCTTAAGTTACTCTACATCTAATTGAGGACCATTTTTTTAAAAAACAGATTATGAGCCACACATCCCTCTATGTATGACTAGTACAGAAAGCTCATTGACCTTTGTGATGAAAGAAACCAAAATGAATTACAGTGTTGTTAAATACTGCTGCAATATACCTCCCAACACTGTGAAATTGAGTGGTATCTGGTATTGCCATTAGTAAGCAATTAGCTATGAGATCATAAGTCATCATTTGATACTTTTTACCGTTTTCACACAGTAAGTTAGAAAATGTTATTCGCATACTTAGGATATCAGGATGTCCTAAGTGTTGAAGTATTTTGTATCCATCAAAATAAAAACAAAATAACTTTCCCTTGAGGAATCCTCTCGGTAGCCCCGAGGTTTACACATGCTGTTGGTATTTATGAACATGAAAATATGTTCTATAAATGTCTTTGCTCTCTGTAGAATATTTGATATGAAATTAGAATTATAAAGCTTTTAAGGCATTAGTCTATAGTTCAGTGAAACTAGGTAGCAATGGCTAACTGGTCATTAGGGAAAGTGATTTCCAAGAGAATTATTTCTGAAACCTACTATGGTAATAGAAAAACTACTTAAGAGAAAATAATACCTTGTCTAAATACTAACATGTTTCTTGTAATATTTTCAACCAAGGACAAGGACATCTTTCCATTTTTTTTTTTTTTTAATTATGGCACCATGGTGTTTCTTGGCTTACCTTTAAAGGCTGCTGGGTTTTTCCACTTTTCCACTGAGAAAAATATTTATTCTGGGATTTCTAGCATTATGCAACTGCCTGATTTTCCTAAACAATGTTCTTTCTTTTTTTTGATGTGGCCAAGGACTGAAAGAATTCCTGGCATATTTACTCTGCAGCTTTAATGTTTTTTCAAGGTCATGTGACTGTAACTGAAGGACGGTATTGGGAGGCTCACAGTTGCCTGTGTGAATTTCCTTCTGTACAAATGAGTGTTTTGAGGCCAGTCAATTTAGCACATCTGTAGTAAATGAGTCTACCATGCTGTTTTCATTGAGTTGGACTCCTGTACGGGCATAGTACCTCAATCATTTAAGAAAAAGGAAAACAACTTTTGCTCGCAAAGATCATAAATCCATTTGTCACCAAAGCAAGGACTTACCAGTCTTTTTAATTTTTTTATTGCTACAACTAATAAAACTGATTGCTGGAAAGGAGGGAAAGAAGCAAAACTAACAACTTAGGACAAAATCGAGGCCTTTCAGTCTTGACTTTGCAGTTTCTCAGGTGAACACAGGCTTAAGTGTTGTCTAAAATGAGATTCTGGTCTTAAAAGAACATTGAAAATCTTAAGTTTTCCATTTGTGGATTGTGTCAAGTATAAGAAGGAAAGACACACTTCATCAGCCCACTTGTAATCCAAGCATGGACCACCATGGAAGCCTCTATTAGGAACACCAGCAGCCCTGCCACCCATCTGGGCTGTGCATTTTTCTGGTCTATGAGCTAGTCACACTGGAGAAATTTCTGTTTCTAAGATACATTTCTTTCTTTGCAGTATTTTCGAGAAAGAAATATACCTGCATTTAGCAAATCCTGTCAACTCTTGATTATTGAGGTTGATTATCCAGTTGTGGCTTAGCCTGATTTCTACTTTCTCTCTCCTCTCCCCCCTGCTGCTTATTTTGGCCCATTTCCTGCTCATTAGGAACTCTTCTAGAACAGACAAAACTCAGACTCTTTGGCTGGTTATTAGCAATAAAATGAAAGATTTGCTAAGGGAAGCAACTTTCCTAGTTCAATCTTCTATGACTCCCGCTTAGATAAAGTTCATACTCTTTGAGAAATGGTGTTCCTTCATGATGTGGCCTATATTCACATTTCCAGTCTTATATTCTACCTGCTCCACACGTGTGCTGTGCATTTCAGTTATAATAACAGTTAATAATTATTAAATCCCTACTATATGCCAGGCACTCTTCCAGGTGCTGGATATGTATTAAATTATTTAATCCTCACAAAACTCTCATGAAGTAGATACAGCTATTATATCCAGTTTACAAAAAAAAGAGACTAAGTAACTTGTCCAGGGTCACACAAGACAACAAATGATGGAGCCAGAATCCAAAACCAGGCAGTCTAGTGTCAGAGCCCATGTTCTTAATCCTATGTGATACTCCTTCAAGTATGCCTACTTACTTAGACATCCCTCCAAATTATGTGTATTTCTCTCACTTTCTTGCCTTTGTGGATATAATTTATTCCCTCTGCTTAGAAAGCTCTTTTATCTCTCCCTCTAACTTGATGAACAATGTCTTGATCTTTCAGGACTTGATATTTTATGAACTATTACCTCCATCAACCACTCTCCCAGAATTAAGCATGTCTGCTCTGAACTTGTATACACTCAGTACACTGCCTCCATGGATGCTAATTACTTGTCTTCATCATGTCTTTCCCTCCCAAGAAACTGTAAACTCCTACAGAACAGGGATTGTGTTTTATTCATCTTTGTTTCCCTAGCACCTTGCACAGTGTCAAGCTCATAGCAGAAGCCCAATAAATATTGAAGAAATGAATGTTCTTTGCAAAGTAACTATGACCTTGGAGACCTGGTTTAAAATTTAGATGTGTTTGAAACACCATCTCCAAAATAAGTACAATAATACCTAATTCATATGTTTTTATGAGAATCAAATGAAATATTGTATGTAATGTGCTTAGTACACTGTGTGTACTTATTGAGTTAGTATCATCTTTCCATAATAATAAATATAAATGTTTAAGCTAACAACATTCAACAAATATTTATTTAATGCCTAATGTGAGCAAGGAGTTGAGGAATATAGCAGTGAACAAGATGGGCAAAAAATTGCCCTCCTAGATCATACATAAAACAGCAAGAAATTGCTGGCATTTGACTATTTTTGACCTTTAAAAAAAATCACAATTTTACATGGCTCAAGCTAACAATTAGGTAATAGTCTATAAATAAATTAGCAAATAAAGCAGGTAATTCCAAATCGTGGTAAGTGCTATGAAAGAAATAAATAGGGTTATGAAATAGAACATAATGGGAGAGGTAGGTTATACATGGAGTAGACCAGGGAAGCCTCACTGAGAGGGTGATACTTGAGCTGAGAACTGAAGGTAAGACTGAGCCAGCTGTATAAAGAACTAGAGAAGAACTTGCCATGTGAAAGGAACCAAAATGAAAACATCTGCAGTCGAGAAAGAATTTGACATGTTCACAGGATTATTGGAAGATCAAATAAAATAGTATGAGAACAGTATTTGTTATTTTTTTTTTCCTTTTTGTCTTTTTTCGTGACCGGCAACAGATCGCAACCCTCAGTGTCGCGCCCGTACCGGACCGGGA
>NW_007728686.1:53011-54770 GCF_000696425.1 Galeopterus variegatus | reverse complement strand
CACCTCGCTCAGCCAGTGAGCGGCCGGTCTGTATGTGGGATCCGAACCCTCGGTGGGAGCGCCACCACACTTCCCAAGCGGCGCACTGTAGCAGTGCGCCACCGGGCCGGCCCCAGTATTTGTTATTTTTGAAAAAAAAGGATAAATATTTATTCTTCATAGTGTGTGAGCCAAGACATGTCTAAGAACCAAAGTATAGATGAAATGTCCTCTTTCGGTTGCTGTTAGTCCTGTGATTATGTGTTGAGACCTGGGTAAAGGAGATTTCATAGAATACCCTTATTTTGTTCAAAATTATAGAGGCATTTTCACTGCTCATTTTTTCAGGATTGATAAACCATCCATTGTAAATAATTTCTGTGAGGTAAAAACAATGTCAAAATGCTTATATTCATTGAGACTGAACAAGAGATTAGTTTTGTAGACTTTGGCGAATAGACCTAAGTCAAGCCAACCTGTCTTCACTACCGTAAGACTTGCCTCAACTCTGCTCTCCGATCCATAAGCTTCAATATGTTTAAACATTCAAAACTAAAATTACCTCCTAACTTTAGTGTACAGCTCATCCATAAATCTTATTTCTAGCAGTTGGCTATGTTGCATATGATTGGCGCTGCAGGAAAATGTTATGAATGCTACATTATTTATATATAATGTAGCCTTGCCCATAATAACCTTATAATTACTATCACACATATTTTTAAACAGCCAATTCTTTCCTAGAAGGGATATATTTAGTAAACCAAATAAAATGAGAAATTTCTACTTAAACAGAAGTGTTTTTAGTTGCTCGGAATAAAGAGGGCTAAGTATTATTTTTATAATTCATGAGTTTGCTGGCTTAACAAGAAAATATGGTATTTGTATTGCCTAGTAATGAAAAGAAAACACTTCAGGACATTATACTTATTAAAATTAATTTTAAGGGCCGGCCCGGTGGCGCACTGGATAGTGCGCCGCTTGGGAAGTGCGGCGGCGCTCCCGTCCGAGGGTTCGGATCCCATATGCAGACCGGTTCCCGCTCACTGGCTGAGCGAGGCGCGGGAGCAACACCGAGGCTTGTGATCCCGTTGCCAGTCCCCGGTCCGGTACGGGGCAACACTGAGGGTTGCGATCCGTTGCCGGACACGGAAAAAAGACAAAAAAATAATAATAATAATAATAATAATTTTAATTACTATCTTCTCACACAGTTGTTAACTATATAAACATAGTGCTATGTACACAGAAGGTCCCTGGCAGTAGGGAAAGGAAAAACCGTTTTCCTAGAAAATGTTCAAGATGGTACTTTAAAGAAAAACATCAACTAAATTGAAGTTGTATGTCATTTTAAATTTCTCCTTTCTACTGTTGAGAAATCAATGAAATTAACATCATAAATATTTATTATTTCACTCAGCATAACTTTTAAAATAGTATTCCATAGCTAATCCTTTTAAAATGTGAACTTCTGTTGTTGCCTGGATTTAACAGATTTTATTTACTTATTTCTTATTTATTAATATATTTGTTTCAGTCCTAATGAGAATAAGACAGCTAAACCAGGGAGCAGAGGGAATAACAGAGAGGCATTCTCTTTGGTATGTTTCACTATTAAATCCACACCAGTGATCATCATTTCAAACTCTGTCCCTGCATCTTTCTTCTAAATATGTGCAGATTGGGGCTGGCCTGGTGGCGCACTGCTACAGTGCGCCATTTGGGAGCGTGGCAGCGCTCCCGCCGAGGGTTCGGATCCCACATACAGACCGGTTCCCGC
>NW_007728686.1:31603-51737 GCF_000696425.1 Galeopterus variegatus | reverse complement strand
CATTCATATGGAAAGTATACTACCAGATAATCTATCCTAGGGATACGGAACAAAGAGTCCCGCAGACCAGATTAGATCAAGGGAAAACATATAATGAGAAGCAAGGGGAAAGAAATGGGATAGATTAATACATTTAGGATAAGGCACAAGCCATGTAGAAGAACCATACCACCTGAATCCTAAGTGCACAATGTAGATCTCCCTCTCTCTCCCTCTCTCTCTCTCTCACTCTCTTACTCTCTCTCTCTCACACTCTTTCTCTTTCTCTCTCTCTTTTCCCATTAGTCTCTCCCTCTCTTCTCTTCCTCTCTCTCTCCCTTCCTCCCTCTATAAGAATTTTGCCTTCATAATGGTTTCTTAAAAATATTAAGTACCTATTAATATAAAGAAATGGTGGGAGATAAAGTGGTTGACATATATTGGGACAAAAAAGGCTCAAAAGTCAATGTAAAGAATGTCAACCTACATCCTATAAGATTCCTACCTGTAAGCATAGTGCATGATACCTAGTGGATATAAAATATGTTTTTATACATTATTTTAGTGAGTTTTGTGGTCATGAAGAAAATGAACTTAGGATAATTTTTAAAATATATATTGATTTTTTTTTACTATAAGTAAGAGAATAATAAGCTATGTTATGACATAATTTGGAGGAAATATTATTTGGAAAAAAGGAAAAATGCTTTAGAGTTAAATTTGAAATCGACTTTACTTTTTAAATCTCATTCTGTTAACTAGGCTTTTCACAGAAATGACTTTCATTCATCTAGAGCCAAATCATCTCTCCTACAATATTTGTAACATTAAGGGTAATATCTTTATCTTATGATACAGCCTGATACTACTTTCTCATCAGTTCCTTTTCTGGTTACCACTAAAGGTAACTTCCCTTCTCAGAACCACTCTAGTATATATCTCTCTTCTCATCTGGCAATTTTTGCTTTCATTATAATCATTTGTACATTACATTCTATTTTTTCACTTAATTTTAAGATTTTTGAAAGCAGGAACCATATCTTATTTATATTTGTTTTCCTCAGAGGGCTTGCCCTGGTACCTTCCTTACACATAGATGATATTCAGTAAGTATTTGATGAAAGCTGAAAGAACTATTGTATGACCCAATTTAGTATCCCAGGAATCAATTCAGAAAGCAGCAATCATCTTCTGGATGAGAGATCAGCAAACTTTTTCTGTAAATTTGAGTAAATGTTTTAGTCTTTTAAGAAGCAAAATCAAGGATTTTGCTTAAGAACTATGTAATGAGAAAAGAAATATTCACAAAGTTTTTAATTATGAAATTGGAAATATAATAATTGAGTACAATTTTTTGTAATTCAAGTCTACTAATGAGAAAAATGGCGTTCTTTGGGGGGGGGGGATAACATTTAGCTAGCTTATTGCCATTCCCTATCATCAAAATTTTCTGTTCATCTGTTAATGCTGACCTTTAATGAGATTTTGCATATTTCATGTATTTGATCTTTGAAAATTCTTTTTACACAGATAAATACTACCAAATACTGCAATTCATTACCATCTGATTTTAATTGAGCATGTTCATTGCTTGGAAGGAATTCTGTTACATTCTTCTCTTAATATTTGCCTTCTAGCATGATGTTATTACATTATAGATGAATCATTTCCAATTGAAGGTTAGGTGAAATCTCCTCAATTTCACAGTCAAATAGATTTTGAAATACAGAAATTTCTTACTTCTAGGTCTAAAATACACTGTTGAAACTGTTTGAGTTCAGAAAATCTACCTGCTGTAAATTTGTGTGGTAATAAAAATTTCACTTCTTATTTTAATTTTTGACAGCACAGGAAGTGTATAAAAGCTGCTTAACATTACTCGTGATTCAAATGTTAGTTGTCATTAAAATGACTTTACTCCAGTGGGTGTCATGTAGTTTTACATTTAATTAGTTAACAAACATTATAAAGTCAATTTATTTTTCAATTGTATTGAGGGCAGTTCTACTCATTCAGAAAAATTGCAATCTCAATCTTTAAAAAATCTCCATAAAACTTTACCATGGCTAAGCCATCAAGCTTCTGTGTGATAGGACAAGTCAGGATATTCTGGTTCTATTTCTGACAAAAAATTTACAGAACTAATGAAGATTAAATCCACAAGAGTCAATGGAATTTGCTGTTGATACTACAGGTTCAATAACACATAGCTTTAAACATCTTACATTTTCACAAGCCTTGTAAATTTGTCCAATAACTCTTTTTCTGTTCCATAGCTATAAGTTTCATTGCATCTTAGCAGATTCCATTTCAGGTTGTACTGGTTTAGTGTTTTCTTTGAAAATGTTTCACTTATTCTCACCCCAGACTATTTATACAGGTTAATTCTTTGGTCACTTCATACTCACCATTGACTCCTCAAATGAACAGCTGAGCAGTATTGCTAACTTCTGTTGACTCATCAAGAGCCAAAAAAAAAAAAAGTTCGAAAGTATTTGCCTGGTTTTTTAATCAACTATTGATGCTGCTCCAGAGTCCTCAACGTTTCAAGCAACTGTTCTCGCCAAAAGGCCAATAATCTTAAACCAATTTATCTTTGCTGCACAATTTAATTAAGTCGCCATCAGTAAGGCACTTTCTTTGCTAGGCTAACAAATGAAATGAGCACTCAGAAATGTATTTGAATTGCAGCCTCATTTTCATTTTTTTGTGAAGAAATTTTGCTGTGATAAAATACTCCATTTTAAAATTTCTAATTTTTCTGACTGTTGCATTCCTGTGAGGTAGGAATATTGTGTTGACTGCTTGGTCTGATAATGTTAAAGTATAGTGTATATTTTTTAAAGCACAGATGCGATGTCATTGCATAATAAATACAAGGTTTTGCCATCTAATTTGATAACAAAATAATCCACATTCCATTATGCTTTAAAAACGCAACATTCAAAGTCCATTTTTCTTGTTTTGGCATAATCGGTATGAACTGGTACTGAAACAAAATGTCACAGTAAGACATGTATGTTCCACTTGGAACGTTGTGTTGACTGCTTGGTCTGATAATGTTAAAGTATAGTGTATATTTTTTAAAGCACAGATGTGATGTCATTGCATAATAAATACAAGGTTTTGCCATCTAATTTGATAACAAAATAATCCACATTCCATTATGCTTTAAAAACGCAATATTCAAAGTCCATTTTTCTTGTTTTGGCATAATCGGTATGAACTGGTACTGAAACAAAATGTCACAGTAAGACATGTATGTTCCACTTGGAACACTGTCAAGTTATAACCGCATCACTGCAGTTTGTAGGGCACCAAGCATCACTGCAAAGCAATGACTGTGCCACAGAAGATCTCTGCTATAACTACTCAGCTCTGCTATTATAGTGCAAAAGCAGCCACAGACAATACGAAAATGAATGAGGATGGCTGTGTTCTTCTAACACTTTATTACGTACACTGAAATTTTAATTTTATATAATTTTCACATCTTTAAATAGTATTCTTTTGATTTTTTGCAACATTTAAAAACTGTTCTTAGGTCATGAGCTCTACAAAAACAGATGATGATCTGAGATTTGGCTTGTAAACCAGTTTGCCGATTCTATTTAGGACTTAGTTTTAAGGATATGATGTTTGCTTTATTCCCAAACTATTCTTAGAAAAATATTTGGAATCGTGTAGTTGAGGAGTAGAATATTCTTCTTAAGGAGATATGAATCAGTTATTAAAGTTGTCATGTACACCAGAATATAATACAAAAAGTTAGAGTACAACTAACATACTTCACACCTAGGATGCGTAAGTCAGAAGGTACTGGTGGACTTTGTACTGCCAGTGTTTTCATTTTAAAAACCCAAGATCATTGTGTTAACTATTATTAGAGATTTCAGGTGAGTGGTGAGTGTTCCCAAAATATTATTTAAACATTTCCCTGAATTGGGAAAGAAGCCCAGGATAACTTCCAAATCTGGGCAGTATATCAGTAGCAGCCTTTCAGAACACAACCCTTCCTACATTTATTGAACCTCTGGATTGATTTTCGAGGAACTTCCTCAGTTTTCATTTCTTATCTATGTTGTACAGGGCATCAGAGGCAGCCCAGGAAGAGCAGGACTGGCTGGGTCTCCAGGTCCTCGAGGATTAAAGGGTTCATCAGGCCTGCCAGGAAGCCCAGGAGTACTAGGCCCAAAGGTACCTTAATGTTTTGTTCTGATGTGTGAGCAATATTGGCCATTCATATTGGCCCTGAGTTTATTTGCTAGATCACAGGATGGTAATATTAGTAGCTTTTAATAAAATTTTGGCTAATAGTAAAAACACACTATGGAAAAAGGAAAGTGTGTAACCTTGACATATCTATTTCCCACAATAGCCACAATGCTTTTAATTTGGCACAAAAACTCATTAACCCAATGCTTTAAAAAACGCTTTGACTCATTTTGATTTTTTCCTTCACTGTCATCTACCCTGTCCTCTAAAACAAATAAATCTTATTTACTTCCAGATGTGTACTTTCTTAAATATACTTCCTGTTCCTCTAAGTCTGAACCTAACCAACTAATTAATAAATCTGATAACAGTACAGATTATTTCTTAGAGTCAATGTGATAATAGTTAAGTCTTGCATTAGCATTCATTGCATGGATTATTGTCACATGTCAATAGACTTTCCAGACAAAACCTCTTAGAACTGTCTCAAAGCAGATTTGCCCAGACAATTTAGAGATTAGTTCAGTGTCTAAAGCTATTTCATAAAAGCCTAGGATTAAGACATTGGCATCCTTATCATTATTAGCTCTTAATTTTCACATCTCCATTTCTAAAGAATGTTCAGGTTTCTGACCCATATGGGCAAACTGAAAATGATGACCCAATTGCCTACTGTGTGCAATTTTAGCCTTCTATTAACATTTATACCATGAATATCCCTTTCCACTAAAACCTCAGGCAGCTGAGCAAATGCTAAAACTAGCAAAAGAAATAAGAAAAATCCCTACGTCTTATGTGTGAATATGCAATAAAAAGAATCCATACTTGTCAAGTCCCAAGGTTATACCTTTATCTTAAGACAGTGAAAGATAATTTGTTATTTTTAAAGAATCTTTGGTCCAACACTACCAAGCATCATTTTTCATTAACCTATCTATAAAATCCACCTGATTCCTAAATCTATTTTTAGAATGGTATGAGATATTCCAGCTCTCATTTCAAAAACAAAAAAAGAAAAAATACTTAACTTTTAAAAATACAATAGTGGTGATTAAGTGTATCATCAAAGCGAACTTTTAGGGGATAAAGACAGTTTATATAAAAGGAACCTAGGGAAACAGAAAATGGAAATTTCTTAATAATGGAATTAAAAACATAATCATGGTAAAAACCAGGGTTCACACCTCAGGAGACTGCTCTGTTTCTGGTATCTGATAGCCAAATTATCACTAGGTGGTAGGAAAAACACAGCAAAATGATATCAATTCTAATAAAATACAAGTTCCATATGTATAAACACACACCCACACACAGCGCACCCTCACAATCCCCTCTGTAGCCCAGCTATCCTCCTCCCAGTTTTATCCTTCCCTCTGGAATTTTTTTCACACTGTTACACTTCTTCATTATAATCAAATATTGCTTGAGTGAAAAATATTAGTGGAGAAAATGATGCAGAATTTGATTTCCCCAGTGCCTTGTACTATGCCTAAGGAAGGGCCTGTATTTGGGTTTCATTTAAAAGCCAGTGTGTTTATAGGTTCTGAAGTCAGGATCACCTTTCTTTGTTCTGTCCATAGGGTGAACAAGGGCTGCCTGGTCAACCTGGAATTCAAGGTAAAAGAGGTCACCAAGGAGCACAGGGTGATCAAGGACCTTGTGGAGAGCCTGGCCTGAAAGGGCAATCTGTATGTGCCAACTCAGAAATTCACCAAACACTTATTCTACAGACCAGGCCACTGTTGCACAATAATGATTATCATGTCTGTTCATTCACATTGCAGGGAGAACATGGTGTTCAAGGTTTGACAGGTTTCCAAGGATTTCCAGGTCCCAAAGTATGCTTATTTATTTTCTGCTAATATTCTAGCTGTCTTTTAGAGAGAGAGAGAGATTGAAATATCAATATTTAGTCTTTGACTTGAACTTTTATTTTTTTAAACTGCAGAATTTTATTTGATACAGAGTTATATATTTGAGTTTTGAATATGTTACATTTAAAACTTATATAGCTATACATTTTCCTGGAATTTTATTGTATGATTAGCGTTGGTTCCCTCTCATTCCTTTTTCTCAAGTATTTTATTATGAAAATTATCAAACATGTGGCAAAGTTGAGAGAATTTTATACTGAACACACCTATATCTATTACCTAGATTCTACCATTAACATTTTACTCTACTTGCATTATCATGTGCCTATCCATCTGTCCATCCCTCTCTACCTCTGTCTGTTTTTAGTGTTTTTCCAAGTAAATTGCAGCCCACAGTACACTTCCTCCTAAATACTTCAGCATGCACCTTATAAACTATCACAATCCACTTTTTAGGAGCCAATTCTTGAGTGGCACAAAGTTATTTCATTTGTAAAGTGTTCATATAGAGCTAAAACTTCTGGCTTTTTGTTTTTCATTGTGTGTCTAGGGTCCTGAGGGGGATGCTGGCATTGTTGGAATATCAGGTTCTAAAGGCCCTATTGGACAGAGAGTAAGTATAAAGTCATTCTGCCTACCCAGAAATTGTGGCTGTTTGTTTATTGCAGGCCTTAAGAACTCTAAAATTTATATACTTCAAATTGGTAACTTAATAAAATGACTTTTTAAAGACAGAAACTCATGAGAACACATGCAGAGTTCAACCTTTTGCAGTTAGTATGTTAGTTTGAGCAAAGTACCCCATAGACCAACCCTACTTCCCAGTTCTTTAAAGAAAAAGAATCATCAGAATTACTGTGCAGACTGGATAATGTATTTATTAACTCATACCAGGAACAAAAACCTAAAGCAGTTTCATACAACCAGTTTTAATACAACCAGAGACCAGAGACCACCCCCATGCACCACCTGGGTGGGGCTTGTGTATGACCAGAACTCTTGAGACCACACTTTGAAAAGTATTTCTCAATAGCTGTGTTTTCCTAGCTCAGGGGGCAGGTGTCCCAAGAGAGGGATGAGGAACTGCTTAAAGAGCTGCAAAACTCAGGGTCTGAAGAACTCCAATTAGCAGTTTAGTGCCTGTAATTACAAGCCATAGAGAACATAAATAGGACAAATGAGCCACCAGCAGTTACTGGTTATTGTTTTTGTTTGGTTTTTGCTTTTTTATTTTGTTTTAGCTATTTTTAATCATACCCTCCTAATTGATAAGACATCTGTAAAACTAAAAAGAAAAAAAAGTAAAAAACTTTAAACAGTGGTTTGGCTGTAGTAGTAGTTCCTCTGTGACTAAGAGCAGCTGCGAGGGCAAGTGTGGAGAGAACAGAGGAAGAAGGGAAGCAGTTCAGATCCAGGAAAAAGAAACCTTGAAGAACTTCTTAGCTGAAAACCACTGTCTTGTACAAAATATTAAATAGAAAGTCAAATGTTTGAAATCCTACACCCCTTCCCTAACTCTAAAATAAATTATTTTTGATAATACGAAGAACAGTATCATCATGGGAATTGTTTAAAGATTCTTCTCAACATTTCTTTGAGTATAAATTTATTAGTTATTTTCATAATTTCTGAAGAACCAAGGAAAGTTGGTGCTTTTACGTAAAGTCCGATTCTTGGACTTCTCTATAATAAATATTGAATTTAAGTTCCCCCACTAGTTAAACCCATTCGTTCTAGTTTTATAAAGTTCTCAATTAAATCCTTTCTTGATATTGTCAGAGAGAAGTTGGCTGCCTGCCTAGCACCTGTCCTAAGCAGGGTCTCATGAAGTGCAGGGTCTCTGTGGGCCAGCATCTGAGCCTATATTGCTTTCCAGATCCAGAATTGTTATTAGCTCATTAGTAAAGTTATGGTAACTATCTCAAATACTAATTTATAAGCACAGGTATTCATTTATGAAGTCATAATAGAAAACAAGTGAAAAGTCTTAATAGGTTAATATTTAGCAACAAACTATTATGTACCAGGTACTGGTTTTCAGTTTGTTTCCCTTATCTCATTCAATTCTCATAAAAATCTTATGAGAGATGCTATTATCCCCATTTTGCAGGTGGAGAAACTAAGTATCTGAAAGATAATTTGCTCAAGGCCATACGTTTGGCTAGTTTGTAGAGGAGCCAGAATTTTAATCCACATCTGATTGACCAAATCATATGTTATAAGGTTGCTTGCAAATTGCAGAATCAGAAGATAGAATGGATATTAAGTGGTCTAGTGCCTAGTTCTTGCCCAAAAATTAATAAATATTTGATGATTAAATAGAAGTAATTGAATTAGTAAATCTGGAGTATGTGTCCTTCATTTCTTTTTTTTAAAGATGACCAGTAAGGGGATCTTAACCCTTGACTTGGTGTTGTCAGCACCACGCTCTCCCAAGTGAGCCATGGGCCGGCCCTGTCCTTCATTTCTAACATGTATTTATGTAGATAACAGGTACCCACCATTAAAATCATAGCATCTCACCTTTTGAACATTACAGACATTGTTTGCTCTTTCGTTCTACTTTTTCTAGGCTCCATGTATACCTCTTCTTTATATTAACAAATCATTATTTAAGAGAGTCTCATCACAGTTAAGTTTATTAGATTAGAGGTTCCTTGACTTTTTTTTTCAGTGCCAAGCCAGTCTAGAGAATATATTTAATTAAGTTAAGAAATCAAGTCTCTTGATTCAATTGTGAATCTTTGAAATTAGGGTACCATTTTTACAAATTATCACTCAAAGTCAACCTTTGTGTTTAAAAGTGATTCCATTAGATTTGCTTTAAGAGTATTAGGTAATTTGGGGCCAGCCCGTGGCTCATTTGGGAGAGTGTGGTGCTGATAACACCAACGCCATGGGCTCAGATCCCTGTATAGGGTTGGCTGGTTGGCTCACTTGGGAGAGCGTGGTGCTGACAACACCAAGTCAAGAGTTAAGATCACCTTACTGGTCATCTTTAATAAAAAAAAAAACGAATCAGGTAATTTTATTGTAGACCAACTTAATATTAAAGCTATTAATACAGGGACCACATGGCATTATAATTATCTCAATTGATAGTAATTTTTATACCTTGGCAGGAGTTGGAAAAAAGAGAAAGACTGTTAGATATCAACACTTATGTATTCCAGGTTAAGCATGAGCCAGAAAGACATATTTGCAGTCAGTGGGAGTTAGGGTGAAGTCTGAAAAATAAATAAATAAATAAATAAATAAATAAATAAATAAATAAATAAATAAATAAATAAATAAATAAATAAATAAATAATGGGTATTTTGTATTCATCAAGAAATGATAGGCTCCATACTTAGTTTGGGAGAAATTGACCAGAGATCTAGCTTATTCGAGTTTATCTTTGTAATCAAATAACAGCTTATAGATTAAAACCATTTTTAATATTTAATTCTCACAAAGGCCCTATGAAATAGGCGTTCTTATTCCTATTTTACAGATGGAAAAACTGAAGTTTAGTTCGTCACATATGACGTCCTCTTGTTCTTTCCTGTACTCTCTCTTGATTCCATGTTTTGTGTCACTCAAATATCTACTCCTTTAACATCTATATAAATTTATCCAAAAATGTGTTCATCATTCTGTTTTTTTTTCATATAAACTGGTTTCATCTGTTATATATGACACACATACAAAAATACATCATTGAAGTTATCACCATTATAAAAATTATAATGCTGATTTGTCAGCTTGTTAAAAATTATAGGTATAACTCTCCTGAAAGGAAACTATTAAAATTTGCAGAAGTGCGTCATACATTGTTAATCAAGATTACTGTCACTTATGCTAATGTTATAAGCTTTTGATAAAAAACAATAATTATGTGGACATGGCTATTTCACCATTAAATTATCTGAAATTTTTCTGAATTATACTGACAATGAGACTGACTTTTTCTTTTACCCCTACAGGGAAACACTGGCCCCCTTGGTAGAGAAGGTATAATAGGCCCAACAGGTAGAACTGTAAGTTTGTTATGTTACAGGTCTTTCTTTATTTTTCATACTTTTTTTTTTTAACTTTAATCCTATTTCTAGAATAATCCTTAAAGAATCAGGCTGGATATTTGAGAGGCAAAGGGCAAAAATAGTACATTTTCTTCTGTAAGGTGATTCCTGAGAATTGAGGGATCATATGTAACATGAAGAATGTGTAAATAGTGAGCTAGGCATTTAAACTGGAGTTGCGAGAAGAAAATTGAACTGAGTTGGGGAGGGGGAGCGTATCATGAGCATAGAGATGATCTAAAGCAGTAAAAATGCATCAGTTTTCTAAGAAGACAGATAGCAAAAGAAGTTCAGAAGCCAAGATTTGAGTCTTTAGTGGTACCCACTGTAAAGGAAAGAAAGATATAATGGTGGGAATAGAGGGAAAACCAGGACAGTACAAGGTTAGATAAATAAGAGTTTCAAGAAAGGAGTTATCAGCAGTGATCTTTGAGAGAAAAAGTTGCAGTAGAAGATGTAGTGCAGGTTGCGGTGAAAAAGAAATAGTTGTAAATATTTAATAATAACTTTTCTCAGATTCTTACAGCAAACTTTTGGATTAGATATTATTATTTTCATTTAATAGATGAGGAAATAGATGAGGTTTATAGACGTTCACCTAATGATTCAAGGTGATAGAGCTAATAAATTACATAGCTGATGTTTCTTAAAGACCAGTGCTCTTTCACTCCATTCAAGCTATGTCTGAAAAAATTGAGACAGTATATGCCAGTGCTTTAAGAAATTCAGCTATGAAATAACACAGAGAAATAAGACAATGATTGGGGAGGTGGTTGTGGGAAAGTTTTGCAATACTGATAATAGTATAAACAAACAAAGAGAAGGAGCCCAGTTGAAAGGGTCAAATTGATACTTGGAGAGGAAAGATTCATTCTCTGCAGGGAATCAATATATCAAATCATTTGAAAGTGTTATTATAGACACATGGTTTAAAAATACATAAATGGAATGCTTCAAGTGTTAAGTACAACTATTCTCTTTGACAAATTTAGAGAATTCACCACCAAAGTTACTGAATTTTTTACCAAAAGAAATAAAATGTTTAACTCAACATTTCTCTGGACTTTTAGCATTTGCCACTCAGAACTATATAAGATTGTAAATGCGAGAATTCTCATATTTCAGTAGGTGGTTCTTCAGCAAGCTAAGGAACACATACTGTTCTGACTACAGAACAATTGTTCTCTGCCAAAAATGTGAAATGTTAATTGGTCAAGGAAAATGTGATAAAGAAATGGCTCAATTAAAATATCTTACTGTGTTTTGTTTATAGACAGTTCTTAAAGGCCCTTATATTCAGCATGCACATCAAATTCTTTCCATCTTCTATTTTTTCCATTCTAAAAAGAAAAGTTTATTATAAAAGAATATGCATTTGAGAATGGCAAAAACATTTTGAAGAAAAATAGTTGTGGGGAGTGAGGGTCTTGCTTTTCTAAATAAGAAAACAATACTGCAAAGTTATTGTAAATAAAACTATATGGTAGTACAAAGAAACAAACAAACAGATTGGTGTAATAGACTACAGCCCAGAATTAGATCTGAGAATATATAGGAATTTAATTACGACAAAATTATGAAGTAAGTCAGACACAAAAAGACAAATACAGCATGGTATCACTCATGTGGAATCTGAAAAAAAAAAGTGGTTCTCATAGAAGTAGAGAATATAATAACAGTTAATGGTTACCAGAGGCTGGACGGGGGGGTGGCAGGAGGAGGGAGGAGGAAAGTGGTGAACTAATTGATACAAAACTATGCTATCTATCCTAAGTGAATCATTGTGCAGCATATGCATGTATTGAAGCAACATACTGTACCCCACAAATATGTACAAGTAAATGTTAAAGTATTAAATAAATAAACACCCTCAAAAATGGTATATCAGTTTGGATGATTTTGGCTACAAGTAATAGGAACCCTGAATTGAACTGGCTTTGACAATAAAGAAATTGCACATTATAGCACATTATAGGAAGACCAGAGGTAGGAAGGACTGCAGATTTGTTTAATTTGATGACTCTATCATGTTACCTAAGACCAGGTTCCTTCCATATCTCTACTCTGCTATCCTGAACATTGGCTTCATAATTAGGCTTATAGCAAGATGGCTACAGTTTCTCAGGAGTCACATCCAGACATAATTATCCAATGTGAAAAGTTGTCTACAAAACTATCATGGAAAAAGTAAAAAATTTTCCAGAAGTCCCCCATTGCATTTTTCCTCATGTGTAATCGACCAGCATTCAGCCACATGCCTGCTCCTACAGCAGTGACAGGGAAGGGAGATGGAATTACTTTGAGTACCGCTACTGCTACAAAAAACTGGAATCCCATTTTGCTAAATTTTTTGTTTCAGATCCTAGATGAGCTTTTAAAGACTTCATTCTATGAGCAAAAATGTTAGTTAGTTAAAAAAGAAAAAAAAAGAGTAAACTTCAATGTAAAAAATGAAGCAAAAATCTTAGAAAAATAATCCAGAAAACTGAAGTGTAGCTTAAGAGTCAAGGAGACATTTTATATAGGATAGGAAATCTGAAAGCTATAAAAGAACAGAAAATATATTTGAATACTTGAAAATTTTTAAATTTTACATGGAAAAAAGGTTCCACAAATAAAGTCAAAAATTAATATAGGTTGGTAAAAAAAATATTTGCAAAGCATACAACATATAACAGGTTAATGTACAAAGAGCTCTTGCAAATTGGTCTGAAAAAGATGGAAAACTCAATAGAAAAATGAAAAACAAATCCAAAAGGTCAATTATTATTTTAAAAGACCCTCACCTAACTTTAAGTCAGAGAAATGCAAATTAAAGTAATAATTAAATATTACATCTAATGTCTCAGAAGGGAATACAGGGAAAACAGTGCTCACATTTATCACTGCTACAAGTGTGAGTTACAGCCTTTAAGGAAAGATATTTGTTAAATATAAGTACATATACCCTTTAACCAAGCAGTTCTACTTTGAAGAATTTGTCCCATGGATATAAAAACACTAATAGGAGATTTTACAAAGATTTTTTTTCACAATACTGTTTGTATTGGCAAAAAAAAAAAAAAGACATCATTTGTATGCTCATCTGTAAAGGAATGGTTGAGTAAATTGTGGTCTAGCCATTTCATGGAATATTGTCCAATTATTAAAAAGAATCAGTTATATCTAGTTTGGCCAACATGCAATTATTTCACAATATATTTTTAAGTGAGAAAAGCATGATGCATAGAAGAGTAATATAATATGATCCCAATATTAGAAAACATGATCAATATCTCCCATAAATATGTAAATATACTTATCAATATTTGATTAGAAAAAAGTATGAAAAGATATATACCAGGTTGTTAATACTGGGTTGAGAGTGGAGCAGGATGTAAAAACAAATAAACAAAAAAAGAGCTGTAAAGAAAAGTCACCTTTGAAAGTTAATACTGTAGTTTAAAATGGTTCAGGACAAAACAGGAAACAAAAAGAAGTAATATAAATGGCAAATAAATAATAAGATAGCATTTTTAGCTTGCAAGATTAACAAAGAACATGACATGAATCAGAAAAAAATATACATTCCCACATTTTGCAGGTATGCATGCAATGGTAAACTCTCTGTCGGACAATATTTTTTTTTTCCTCATTAAACTTTCTTTTAATGAGTTTCGAAATTCTGTGACAGATTTTTGGTCAAGTTGTTTCCAGTAAAAAGTACTGATTTTAAAAACTAATAAAACTTCCACACAAAAGAACAAAATGGTCCACAAAGCATTCCCCTTTCCTTCTGAAGGTTGTACGATGCATTGTTATCATTAACCAGTCTTCTACTATTAAACTTAAATGGCCAATTGTGATAAACAGTTCTGAGACCATTCTTCCACCACTGATTAAGACTGGGGTGGCAGGTATTAGGGATAATATTCATTTAGCCTTCTGAGCTTTCTGGGCAGACTTGGTGACCTTGCCCTCCCCAGCAGCCATCTTGCCCACTGCTTTGATGACACCCATAGCAATTGTCTATCTCATATCACAACAGCAAAATGACCCAGAGGAGGACAGAGAAGCTCTCAACACACACGGGCTTGCCAGGAACCATATCAGTGATGGCAGTATCACCAGATTTCAAGAATTTAGGGCCATCTTCCAGCTTCTTACCAGAACAGAATTGATCTTTTCCTTCAGTTCAGCAAAATTGCAAGCAATGTACAGGGGCATAGCCAGCACTGATCTGGCCTAGATGATTCAGGATAATCACCTGAACCAGCTGCTTGCATTGGTGGATCATTTTTGCTGTCACCAGCAATGTTGCCACGACAGACATCTTTGACAGACACATTTTAAACATTGAAGCCCACATTATCTCCAGGAAGAGCTTGACTCAAAGCTTCATGATGCATTTCAACAGACTTTTCTTCCATTGTGACATTGTCTGTAGTGAAGGTGACCACCATACCAGGCTTGAGAACACCAGTCTACTCGGCCCACAGGGACAATACCAATGCCACCAATTTTGTAGACATCCTGGAGGGGCAGATGCAAGGGCTTGTCAGTTGAACGAGTTGGTGGCAAGATGCAATCCGGAGCTTCAAGCAGTGTGGTTCCACCGGCATTTGTTACTCTTTCCTCTGTGTAACCGAAAGGGAAAAAAGAGAAAGAAAGAATTCACTCAAGGTAACATGAATGAGGCCTGGAGGGCCTGCCGCCCATCAGGGGAGCAGCCCCAATTCAAAAATCAGCCTTTCGTTTTATTGACAAGACAAGGAAGTTTCACAAGAAAAATCAGTTGATTGAATCATCAAAGGAGGACATAAAAACAGGCAGTGTAAAACTTGTAGTGGCAGTATATTAACAATGTGACATTCCAGAATGTAATTTGTAAAAAGCTAGGTTAATTCACCAACAAACAGCTTGTCCTTAGTAAACATTTTCTTTTCTACATACTTCCTACAGTAATTTCTTTAGCATATTTAAACAGCATTCAAGCAGTTTTCTTAACATATCTAAAGAACAATCAGTAGGTTAAATAGTTAATAGTCATTCAAGCAGGAATCAAACCAGCAACCTAAAACAAAGTACACAATCCCATCCCTAAACAGTGATTAGAATTGATTAGATGGCTTTTGCCAAACTTATCTGTGGAATGTTGTCCCCTACTCAAGAGCCCTTTGACTCATTCATGCATTACCTAAAATCCTATTCTAAGATCAAAGGAAAATCAAGATTTCTAACCCACTACAGGCATTGCCATCTTTCCAGGTGACTTTCCATCCTTTGAACCAAGACATATTAGCTGTTGGCTCCAGCATGTTGTCACCATCCCAACCAGCCAGAAACTGGCACAAATGCTACTGTGTCAGAGTTGTAGACAATTTTCATAATGTAGGTGCTGACTTCCTTAATGATTTCCTCATATCTCTTCTGGCTGTCAGGTGGTTCGGTGGAATCCATTTTCTTAACACCAACAATCAGTTGTTTCACTCCCAGCATGTAAACCAGAGAACATGCTCACAGGTCTGCCCATTCTTGGAGATACCAGCTTCAAACTCACCAACACCAGCAGCAACAAGCAGGACAGCATGGTCACCCTGAGATGTGCCTGTAATCATGTTTTTGATAAAGTCTCTGTGTCCTGGGGCATCAGTGATCATCACTAATGCTTGCTGGTCTCAAATTTCCACGGGGAGATATCAATGGTGACACCACGCTCATGCTCAGCTTTCAGTTTATCCAAGACCCAGGCGTACTTAAAGGAGCCTTTTCCCGTCTCAGGAGCCTCCTTCTCAAATTTTTAGATGGTTCTTTCGTTGATCCCACCACATCTGTAGGTCAGGTGGCCAGTAGTGGTGGACTCACCCAAATCTATGTGTCCAATGACAGCGATGTTAATATGAGTCTTTTCATTTCCCATTTTAGCTTTGATTTAGCAGTGGTTTTCACAACACCTGTGTTCTGGCGGCAAACCTGTTGTGAAAAAAAGCTCTGGAGGACAATTTAAAAATTTTTTTAAAGTACAAGGATATTTATCACAGCACTATTTATAATGACAAAAATTAGATACAAATTTAATAATAGGAAATTAAATCAAAAGATTGTTATATTTTATTAAATACTAGATAAGTATTATAATTATCTAGAGGAATGTGGATTGACATGGAAGAATATTCATATTATTGTGAAGGTATAAATTCAGGTTACAGAAAAGATTAATAGTATCTATTTTTTTTACTAAAATAAATGTATAATTTACACAAGGATGAACACAAAAATATTAGGAGTTTAAAAAGCAGTAGGTCCACCCAACAACAGCAGACTACACATTCTTTTCAAGTGCATATAGAACATTTACCAAAGTAGGCAGTATTTTGGGTCATAAGAAAAATTGTATTAAACTTAGAACTGCAGTCATACAAGGTATGTTCTCTTGCCATACTGTTATTTCATGATGTAACTAGATATCAATAACAAAGATAGGAAAATCTAACACTTGAAAATTAAAACTTACTCTTCTAAATAATCCATAGATCAAAGAGGAAGTCTCAAGGAAAATTAGAAAGCATTTTGAACTGAATGAAAATGTATACAGCATATCAAAATTTGCAAGATTCAGCTCAAAGAGAAGAACAGAAAGAAAAGATGAAGGAGGAAACCACCCTAGGCACAGAGTTTTCAAAGGCTGAGGGAAACAAATATTAGAAGAATTTAACTGGAATTTAGAAGGAATTTTCTTTCTAAATTGTTTTGTGAATGATTGTCAGATCAGCTTTTTTGATTTAATTGAGTTCAAAAGTAGCTTGTTAATCCCACTTTACCTTAAGGTGGAGCTAGGGATAGCAAAGCAGACAGCATGACGAATCAATAGGTTACTTTTGTTTCTGCTTTGCTTTGCTTTACTTAGGAAAAGAAAACTAGAATTTATGAAATTGGCAAAAGTCTTACTAGATAGATAGTACAAAATTGTCATGTTTCTGTTTACAAACTTAACTACATTTAATAAATGTCAATAACAATGAACTAATATCTTTTTTTTTTTCTCTCTCTCCTTTAGGGACCCAGAGGTGAAAAGGGCCTTAGAGGTGAAACTGTAAGTTTAACTAAATTTATGATTATAATATCCCTCGTCAGTAGGCTATAAGCTCCGTGAAAGCAAAGACGTTGTTTGAGTTGTTCATTATTGTTTCTGATACTTGTGGAATAAAATTAAAAGAATAGCTGTCAGGAAGTAAGATTAATCTATGTGTTATATGACAGTGAAATCTGATAAGCCCTAAACAAGTTTAAGAACCTGCCAATCACATTCTTCACAGATCACTGTATGAAATGGAGTATTTGCCTTGTCAGGCATTGGGACAGGAGGTGTGGGTGTCTTGTTCACCAGTTCCAGAACAAGAGCACTGCCTAGTCACTTTAGGTATATAACACCAAAGAGGGCTGCAAAGCAGAAGCAAATTTTCAGTTGTATATATTTCAGCCAATGAGTAACAATGGGGAGAGGATGGGCAAAGGTACACTCTTGGGACCTAAATGGCTTTGCTGGCACTGTTTTCCGTATTTATGACAGGTCTTCCATGTTAAAGGAGACATTTTGTAAAGGGGCCACTTTCCCAGCTGAGATCATGCTGAACGTTTTTTTTTTTTTCAATAAACTCAGTATTGTTTATATTTAAGATATACAATATAATATTATGGGATACATATAGATTGTAAAAAGGTTGCTATAGTGGAGCAAATTAACATATACATCATCACATAATTATCCATTTTTGTGTGTGTTTGTGTGTCAAGCGCAGCTAAAATCTACTCAACTGAACTAGCTGGTTAGCTCCATTAGAATATGGTGCTAACAGTAGCAAGGTCTGAGGTTCAATCCCTGTATTGGCCAACAAAAACAACAAAAATCTACTCATTTAGCATGGGATTTGTGCAGAACTTATTAAAGCAGCAGCTGTAAACAAAGCAGGCATGGAGTGAAATGAGGTAGACTGAAACTAAGTACATAAGGCCCATAAGAGTAAACTTAAAGAAAGCAGTAAAGTCTTGCTTTAAAGATAATGAGATTACATAGTAATCTCATACAGCTGAGATTCTTGCTCTCACCATAGGATATGCTTGGAACTCAGAATAAATAAGTTGCACCTATATTAATCAGCTGAAAAAGGAGAATTATGTGATTTCAGATAGCCTAAGAGTCCCAAAAGGGCATTAAAATAGATTTGTTCAATTTGCAGAAATGTGGCCCTCACCTTTTCTTGGAAGACTTCCTATAACAGGAAGCAGGAATATGTGTGCACCATCAAGCCATATCCCCCAGGAGGAGTGGAAAAGGGAAAGGAAAAGCAAGGAGTCTTGGAATTAGCACATTTTCCACACCTCTCTGGCTCTGCATGCCTCCCTGACTTATCCTTTCCAAGTACTTTGGCAGGAACATAAGTTTCCATCAGGATTAGGAAACCTCAAGTACCTATGACAATGTCACAATGATTTCATGTAAAAAAAAAATTGAGTGGCTCTAATGATAGATTACAAACTCAATGGATTATGACTGCAATCTTAGGTTGTACTGCTAGAAATAAGAGGGTACTTAAAATGTTCATGGAAAATTTGTATTACCTTTTAATTCCACTTTTCCATGAACTAACTTTTTGAATTACCCTCATATGAGATCCAGAATAAAGCAGGTCATGGCACCAGTTAGGCTGTCCTCAAAGAGAAACATGGAAAAAATTAAAGCGCATTCAGAAAAGGGCTCTCTTGGATTGGTGAATGATCTGGGAGCCATGTCCTGGGAAGACCTGTTGAAACATCTGGAATGTTTAGCCTCTGCCAGACTCTGCAGCCTGATCACATCCCTGTCTTTGTTCTTTCTGCACTCTCCTCACTTCCTGAGTTTTGCACCTGCAATTTCTCTACCCTAATCTTTATTCCTCTAGTTCCTACTCATTTTTTTTTATTTTTAAAGATGACCAGTAAGGGGACCTTAACCCTTGATTTGGTGTTGTCAGCACCACACTCTCCCAAGTGAGCCACGGGCTGGCTCTTAGTTCCTACTCATTTTGAGGTTTCAACTTAAAATTCATTTGTTCAGGGTGGACTTGCTGATGTTTTGGCTCCACGCTACTCTCACCCCTAGAGACATAATTAATGCTTTGTACCCAAGACCTGGTAAAAAAAAAAAAAAAAGTCTGGTATCCACTCTTCAGAAAATTCTCTTATCAAAGAGGTTTCTCCTGAGCAGTCTGTGTAAAATAGCAATGCCCCACCTCCCTGAGACTCCTTCCCTTTCCTCTATGTGTGTGTGCCCTTACCACCTGACATATTACCTATTTATTTGTTTTTTTGTTTATTATATCTCCCCTCACTAGAATGTACTAGACTCTATGACACAGACATTTAATCTGTTGTTATTGTCATTTAACACCTGACAGTGCCTGTCTCATAGGTGTCATTCAATAAATATTTAATGAATTATTGAGAAATGAATTAGAGAAGGTTTGGGGTTTTGGGTCATAACAGCTGTCTTTAAATATTTGAAAGGCTGTCTTATGGAATATGAGTAACCTAGAGGATAAAATTTAAGTGATTTATTTGTTGAATTTTATTTCCAATTTCTGTGCTCAGCTGAGAGATATGAGCTCTGTGAGGGCGTGAAATGTATTGATAACACTTAATTCCTGCCTGCCATCACTGATGCCACCTAGTTCACATACTATCATAGCAACTAGCACATAATTAGCACACAAAAAATACTTATTTACTAAATAAATGGAATACTGAGGCTGATTTCAGCTCAATCTAATAATGAGCTTTTTAGTATAATAATGAACTACTACACAAGATAGTCTCACAAGATAGTGAGCATCTGATTTTTAGCATCACTAAAAGCCTAAGGAAAGGGGCTGGCGAGTTAGCTCAGTTGGTTAGAGTGTTTATAACACCAAGGTCATGGGCTCATACCCCCTTACCAGCCAGCTGCCAAAAAAAAAAAAAAAAAACTGCCTACAGACCATCTCTCTGAG